>NC_056745.1:99345695-99413195 GCF_019279795.1 Protopterus annectens | reverse complement strand
CACAGACCCCCACTCTGCGAGCGAGAGGCACAGACCCCCACTCTGCGAGCGAGAGGCACAGACCCCCACTCTGCGAGCGAGGCACAGACCCCCACTCTGCGGCGAGAGGCACAGACCCCACTCTGCGGCGAGAGGCACAGACCCCACTCTGCGGCGAGAGGCACAGACCCCCACTCTGCGGCGAGGCACAGACCCCCACTCTGCGGCGAGGCACAGACCCCCACGCTGCGAGCGAGAGGCACAGACCCCCACTCTGCGAGCGAGAGGCACAGACCCTCACTCTGCGAGCGAGAGGCACAGACCCCACTCTGCGGCGAGGCACAGACCCCCACTCTGCGGCGAGAGGCACAGACCCCACTCTGCGGCGAGGCACAGACCCCACTCTGCGGCGAGGCACAGACCCCACTCTGCGGCGAGGCACAGACCCCACTCTGCGGCGAGGCACAGACCCCCACTCTGCGGCGAGGCACAGACCCCACTCTGCGGCGAGAGGCACAGACCCCCACTCTGCGGCGAGAGGCACAGACCCCCACTCTGCGGCGAGGCACAGACCCCACTCTGCGGCGAGGCACAGACCCCACTCTGCGGCGAGAGGCACAGACCCCCACTCTGCGGCGAGGCACAGACCCCACTCTGCGGCGAGGCACAGACCCCACTCTGCGGCGAGAGGCACAGACCCCCACTCTGCGGCGAGGCTGACCCCACTCTGCGGCCGAGAGGCACAGACCCCCACTCTGCGGCGAGGCACAGACCCCCACTCTGCGGCGAGAGGCACAGACCCCCACTCTGCGGCGAGGCACAGACCCCACTCTGCGGCGAGGCACAGACCCCCACTCTGCGGCGAGGCACAGACCCCACTCTGCGGCGAGGCACAGACCCCCACTCTGCGAGCGAGAGGCACAGACCCCCACTCTGCGAGCGAGAGGCACAGACCCCCACTCTGCGAGCGAGAGGCACAGACCCCCACTCTGCGAGCGAGAGGCACAGACCCTCAACTCTGCGAGCGAGAGGCACAGACCCTCAACTCTGCGAGCGAGAGGCACAGACCCTCAACTCTGCGAGCGAGAGGCACAGACCCCACTCTGCGCGGCGAGGCACAGACCCTCACTCTGCGAGCGAGAGGCACAGACCCTCACTCTGCGAGCGAGAGGCACAGACCCTCTCGCACAGACCCTAAAGACTAAAAACTAAGAATAAAACTAAAAAAGCGGAAAATACGCAGGAGCTGGTGATTAGCGCTTTCATCCGTTTAATAACTGGACTTCACAGAATGAAAAATACAGTTTATATAAGCCTAATAACAAGGGCTGTTGAGAACAAAGCAAAAACATAACTGCTTCTAATAGGCTAACTAGAATTCCAACATCAGTTCAAAAGTTAATAGCACTAATTATGCTACAAGAAACTTGGACAACAAAAATGCATTAGCAAAGCACAGCATCGTATGCTCTAATTTCATTAGTTTTAAATGTTCTGTTCTTGAAAAAGTTTTGTGGAGACAGTAATACTCTGCTAGAGAGGAGAGAACTACTTTGGCAACTGAAACTAAATGCAGATAGTCTAAGGAATGAACGAAAATATAACAAAATGTGCATTAAGATGGAGAGCATAATTAGTTCTATTAACTTTTGAACTGATGTTAGAATTCTAGTTGGCCTATTAGAAGCAGTTCAGTTATGTTTAACCAAATGCATCCTTGGATTACTTATGAGCTTCTTTGCTATTGGTTTTCATACTGTTCTAAACAGCCCTCATTATTAGGCTTATACAAACTGTTTGATGTATTAAATTTCATTCTCTGATGAGTCCAGTTATTAAATGGATGAAAGTGCCAATTTTTTTTCCACTTATTTTAGAGTTAGTTTTAAGTTAGTGGTATTCCGCGGTGGTACAGCGGTAGTGTTATCTCACTGCAAGAGGTTCTCCCATGCAATTCTCAGCTTGGGAGTGCCTTCTGTGTAGAGTCTGCATGTCCTCCCTGCGGTTGGGTAGCATTAGAAAAACATGCGTGCGTACATGGGCATGCCTTCATTGAAGGTTGGGTGTAGAACTGGCACCTCAGTGTTTCGTAAAAATCTACTGCCAACCATTAGCGGACCGGAGTTCAGCTGTGGCGACCCCTTACTGGGAAAAAGGCCGAAAGAGTTTTAAGTCAGTGTTTGATTATATAGTTATACTTCTACAGTCAAGAGTTGTTGTATGCGATACACATAGGCGCACATGCAGCCATCCTCTTTCACTATGGTCTGAAGATGAACACCCCCCCCCCTCACCTGTCTTAAAGATTTTCCTATAAACCTCATTTGTAGTTACAGAAAATATCTTTTGCTAGTTGTCGCCAATAGTTTCCACGCATCAGCAGCTTAACAGCTTAATTTAAATGCATTTTTAATGGTCACTATTACTTTTGGACTTCTGTCTTCACTGGTTTTATGAAAAACCTTTCCTGTTATTGCAGAATAGTTTATGCAATAGGAAAATGTTTTTGATACAGTTTAGTTACAAATATACTGTAGCATAAATTTTAAGAAACTTTTTTGTACTGTATACTGCTAGGGCTGAACTTGACAAATTCTGTTTTAAAATCTGTGTTCTATCCTGGTTAAACACAACATTGTACAAGGCACAAGATACATCCAAGGTATAAACCATATACTAAGCGAAGCTTTACAGCACTAAAAACTCATTCCTTAGTACTGCAGTTTTCTTCAACTGTTCTTTTAAAAAGATTGATTTAATATACAATGTTTTATGGAGAGCTTCCGAGGCTTGTTCCTTATTTGTTCATCTCTCTGCTTTATTGTAATCATCCTGCAGTTGAAAAGGGCCCCTTAATGATCCAGTCCTATTCCATTCATCAGTTCAAAATAGAACTCAAATCTCTAGCAACAGGTGCAGAATTTCACAGCCAGGTTTCCAATACCTGGTAAGAATAATGCTTCAGTTACACCCAACCCACAGACTAACAAATGTCCAAAATGGAGGCAAGCCAGACCTACCACAAATCATTTGATTAACACGCTAGAATTTTACAAATCCTCCAGAATCCTCTTGGATACCTGCTAAAAGAAAAAGTTTGACTAAATCCGAGTATCTGGGCACTAGAGATAAGCACTACAGGTCTAAAGATGTGCATTACAGACCTACACTATTATGACTGAAACAAATGGTCAGTTCACTGACTGGATAATGACATTAACCATTATTAGTTCTGAGTGTCCAGGCTGTACTGGAGGGAGCATACCAAAGCTGTGTGCAACTCCAATAGCTATTTGTCATCTCTCATGTACATCGTACTAGAAAATACTTTTCTGTAATCAAACATCTGCCATTTATACTATATCACTGAGAGGCACGTCAGTGTCATTTGTGAAGTATTTTTGCGCTATTCTTAGTGATTTTAAAGGACAAAAATTTTATACTGGACAAAAATACCAAGCAGCCAGCTCAATTCAGTAATCAGTCTTCCTGCAAAACTATCATTGCACAATCCACAGGGCGACAAACAAGCCACAAGGAAAGAAATGCATTACCCCCATGACAGCATAAAAACAGACTACAAGCTTACTTCAGCAGACAGGGTACACGTTTCAATTAATTAGGATGTGCACACACCCAGAGAAAAATGATTCTACAATACAGCACTACAAGAATTTATGTTGTATGGCAATAAATCTTACTTATGCATGTGTTCATTGCTACTGTGTTGGTCATCTGACTCAGAATGGCAAGAGGAAAAAAAATAGCACAATTGCTTGTATTGCTTTCCTACAAGAGGCCATTGTTGTAATGCCATTTGTCATTTCAGAGAAACCTGACTAGCTTCCAATTCCCTATTTAGCACAAGGCTGTTAATTCCATTAGCCATGTTTACAGACTACACAACCAGTATAGAAAGTAACATTTACTTGGGTACTACACTGGATTACAAGAGACCATTTGCAGGTACAGCCCAGGTGAAGAAATTCCCTCACAGAGTAAACAGAGAATGTAAAGTCTCTAGCAGACAATTGAAACAATGAGCAAATATTAGCGGAGGAACACAAACGTGAGTTAATTTTAGGAGTGAATATGGGAAAGTATGGAAGAAATTATCTAGATGTCTGGGCTTGTGGTTTGGAAAATACGTTAGTCTTCAAAAAGTTGCCTCCTTAACATTTGCATTAAAGCAGGGTTTAAAGCTGCACTCACAGCCAAACTGTTCAAAATCTGTTAAGTCCAGGACTGTTCAGGTTACAGCGATTCCAGTCAATTTACAACAAATGAGCTGCTTGCCCATACATACCAACATTTACTCTAAAGAATAGACCTTTCAAGCGAAAGCCTAACCACATCACTCATTATTGGTACAGAGTGCAGACATATAATGCAAACTGTTCCAGACATTTCAAAATGTATACTGCCAAGTCATTTATCAGCAGTTCCAGGAATTGCTGAAACAAAAAAAAACTCCGATCTAACAGAATCGACTGTCACTTACTGTTTACTTCCTACTACTAGTGGACATTGCTGGATTATGAACCAGGCACACTACGAATTTCTTAGTCCTTACCTGCTTAAAGTTCCTACAATTGCCATACATTACACCACCCACCACAGGGAGGCTAACAGTAGCCATCTAGGCAGCTTGCCTATGAAAAACACTCTTCCTTCCCCAAGTATACCTCTGATGTTCCTCTTCTGGGTCACTGAAAGGAGCTGCAATCCTCACCACTGACACCGCTGGGGGGGTGCAAAGTATTTTCTGATGCAGCCCTCTGCACCAACAAGAACCTTCCCTTGAGAGCACAGGGAATGCACACTGGCTGGGCTTTTTCTCTCCAAGCCCCAAATAAGACTCCCCTTAGCCAGGTGTTCCAAGCAAAGTCCTCCACCACCCTCTCTCTGAAATCAGTGTCCCTGTTTAAGGTGACACATTTGATTCACACTTGCATACACCTGGCTGGCACAGCTTACCCACTGCCACCTCCACCCAGACTACAAGGTAGATACACTGCCATCAGAACACCCCAAAGCCAGCTACTCTAAGGTTCTTACCATGGTACCCAATTACCCTCAGCAAAATCAATACTTCTACAAATGGCAATATTTGACCAAGTGGCAAGACTTTCAGGAATTTGTAGGTAAAGTGCCATTAAAATGCAACTACTCTCAACCAGCCACAATGAAAGGTATAACTATTTAACAAATGAAGTAGAAAACATTAAAATATTGAATATCTATTTACAAACAGTTTCAACTCTCAGGAAATATAACACAGACGGAAAGACTCACAGAAAAATACTAATCTCACTATATATTTTCCTAACTGAAGAATTACTGATCCCTACTTGCTAAGGCAAGTCCAGATGAATTGGAGGAGTGTCTGCTTCCAAAAACAGAGTGCCTCTATCACATCTCCCCCTAGTATTCAAATATAACTTCATTACTGGCTACAGAATGACATCACATTTGGTCACCTGAGTCGGGATGTGAAACAGATGTGTCACAATGCACACAGAACTTTTGAGGCTTAATACAGCATCTGGAAGTTATAAAAAAATTCCACCACTTTCCTGCAAGTTCACAACTATCACATCTCTGGCTGTATTCAGACCTATGAGCTAGAATCGTTACGTCTCAAACCAAGTCTTTTTTTTTTTTTTTTTTTTAAAGGTTAGCTGGGCTGAACTTAACCCCTTCCCTTCCAGTATCATCTCGTAAAATATATACATTTTATCAGTTACAACAAAGTCCAATACACATGTATACTTTTCTGTCCAGCTAAACCCACTGTTGATATACTTACACAAGCAACTTTACAAATACATTTAACACAAGCATTTGTACAAATCTGTTTGATATTCAAAAGACATTTACAAAACTCCAGCTAGCTATGCTGGCATGTGTTACACATGCTCTGCCCTACTCCCCCTAGCACAGCTGGCCCTACCTCACATCATTATAACCCTAAACACAATTTGCTACTGTATTAAAATCACTTCAGTCATTTCAGCTTGATTTATCTACACTCTGGATTACACCAAATAAAACTACTAACCAGAACAGCAAGATAATGGTTACCCAGAGCCTTTCTAGCCAAGGAGTAGTACTTACAAAGCATAGGTATAGTAATTGGAGGAGAGGTCAGAGACAAGAGGAGCGAAACTACCTTACAACTCTCCTCGGATAGACCTGTTCCTCGATTCCATGATATCATGCCATGTTTCTTTACTAGTACACCTTCTGATAAATGAGTTATTCCCCTGGTGCCACGACATCGTGCCATATTCTACTGGTACACCTTTCCTCCGATAAGCCTGCACATTCCCCTGGTGCCATGTCAGCATGTCATGCTCCTTTACTGGTGGATCCTCACTTATAAAGGGAGGATTAAACAAGTACTCACTGACATGCAATCTCACCAAAGGTGAGTTTTAAGAGGGGAGATGTAATACTATGGATTCCAAAAATGTCTTAAGGAGGCAAAGGCATTTTCAGCCTTCTCCTTCCCCAGGCATCAGATGAGCTCAAGATTACATCCAGCATTTTTGTTGCAGTATACAAATACCCCTTTAATTACACCAAAGGATACTGCAGTGCAGCACAAGACTTCCTGGGATCACACACTAGAGAGTTTTTTTTTTAACCTGACCATTAAGACCAAGTATGCAAAAGGACTACAAATGTACTGTTCCCGTGCATACAACTGCAGTTGCTAGCAATATCACAGGACAAGACCACAGAATCCTCTTCCAACCAGTCTTTTCTATAGTGTAGATCAGCTGTGGCTGAACCCCCCCACCACCACCACCATAGAAGAAAACTGGTGGCAGTCACTCGAGTCATTCCCGCCATACATGATCATTCTGCCCAAACTTTCTGGGGGGGGGGGGTTGTCACAGTCTACAAAGATCTCTTCTTTTGGCTGTTCCCATTGGATGATCCGCTGTTTCCATTTTTTCATGTCCTCTGCATCTTACTCAGTCACACCAACCAGCTGCATGTCCTCTCTCACTATCTAAATACTGACACTATATAGCAAAAATCCTGTATCACTGACTTTCTACCATAACATGGCCTGCTAGGACAGCCATAATTGATGTGATTTTGATCTTGAACAAGTGGTCTACTTTTAACATGGCCAAAATATACAGACAAGCTCACAATACCTCTATTTCAGGCTGCTCTATCCACCCACTCCAAAGTGGCCAGTACACAGAATTATACCAGCACTATTTCTTAAGAGAGTACTACTGACATTTTAGAAACACAACTCAAATTTTCTGCAGCTACAAATACTACTTTATATAATGGCTAGAAACTGGGTTAACTGCAAAACTTCTCCATGTAGTCATCTCCTCTTCAGTTAAAATGTCAGGTTTCCAGAAATGTACACCTCTGTTATACCAGAGTAAATCCATAGACAATAGGTTTTTGATTCTTTGTAAGGGGAACACCTTGTCAAGTGGACTTTCAGGGACAAAAGCATTGATACGATGGGCAGTACAATTTAAAAAGCCTCAAACACATTCTAGAGACTTTCTACATGGCCCTCTCCAACACACTGTGCCTGCTGACCCATGACCTTCACCCTATCAGCAATACCTATTTCTATCATCTTGGGAACCTTTTGGTGTGGTAAGATGACTTGGGGGTGCGGGGCATCATCCAGGCAATCTCAGCGTCTGCCTAAGCCCTTGACCGCATCTCAGCAATGAAGGCTTCCCAGGTAGAGAACAGAACTAGCCTCGCCCAGTGGGGGGCACTGTATGCATCAGTGAGGGCAACTGCCAAAACTATTTGCTGGCTGAAAACCCACCTCACAAGACTGTTGCCTCTAGGACCACCCCTCCTCCAAGGGACTGTAGATCTATTGTTCAAACCCCTCCAAGTCCCAAAACCAATGTAGACTTTTGCACAAAGACATGCACAGAGGTACTTTTCTGTGTTATGCCGCAGAAGTCGCACAGCATTTTATACGTGGAAAGTAGCAACAGATTTGCAAGAAAAACAAAGATGAGGAAATGTCTGGAGGGGGAGAGATCTTTCGGAAAAAGCAACATACTGCCCATGGTGGCAATAAAGGTCACCGGTACTTGTGGGAATGACTCTTCAGTAACTGGAATGATGTACTCCTCTGATACCAACGCCACACCTAAAACTTCCCAACCTGGCATCCCCCTCCTCCATCCTACATTTTGGATCAACTTATTCCAGTCTTGTCTAAGAAAAAGCCTGCAAGAAGCACTATCCTACAGTAAGGCAACAAGGGTGAGAAGAGGTTGTGAGAAAAGGTACTTTCTTGAAGCTGCATCTCTTCAGAGGAGAGAGGGTGCATGTTAACAGCTGATAAAAGGCTTCCATCCTCAGCAACAGGCAAATTATGCAGCTTAACCTCCTGGGTGGTGATCAACATACTTTTGTCTGCTGCAATCCCAAAGAAAAAAAACACAACCTTAAACTGTCTCAAAAAAATACTGAAGGACAAAAACTGCTATGGGAGATTAGATTTAAAAAAAAAAAAAAAAAAGTTTCATAACTATCTAAAGACAGGGATCTACAAGTGCCATGGAGTTAAATGTCTCCAGCATGACACCAGCACACAGTGGTACCTTCCAGTCCACGTAAACCTTCGGAAAGGAGCACATAACCTGATCACTGCATAAAAAAACAAAAAATATATACATTGAATGGGTGGATACCAAAGATGGTTTCCAAAAGTCAGCCAAGGCATAACAGGGGCTGGTCCTAAAACTTTTAGAAGGTCAGAGATAGGATTACGGAGCTGTTAAAGAACAGTTTCCTTTGGTCCAGTGGTATGAGGCTCCAGTTCAGCCTCCACTGCCTAAAGTGTGTGACCCTGATCAAATTACTTGGACACCACTCTTGGGCAGAGTCTGAAAGAGGTCTATTGAGACTGAAAGGTCTATTGAGACTCAATGCTCTACACTGGAAAACAAATAAAAGTAAACTGTTTTAGTTCACAACAGTTGAAGTTGTCCAGAATTTTTAAAAAGTGGAGAGACTTGCTCAAGGTAAAGCCAGGAGCAACATTCACAGCCAATTCCACATGTCAACATGTCTGGAGATGAACAAAAATTGTTTACTCAGACCAGTCTTAGCTTTACACATACTGCAAAGAGCTGAGTTATACAAAAAGTCCAGGCCCTAATCCTGCCCAATCATAAAAAAGTTCTAATTCTCCAGATTTGTATTTTGAATGGAAGGTTCCATGAAGAGAGACTTGTCAGGTAAGCATGGAGATTTTGCATTAGTGGAATTTAGAACAGCTAATCTGCTAGTTTCAGCATGCAGAGCCAGTTAAGGCTTTGCCATCTGCATAAACTTCACCACCTGAAAAAACTGAGAATTTTAGGGAAGACTACTGTCAAGGACTGGTCAGGCTATCCTTTGTTCTATAAATGGTGGCAGAAATAAAACTGAGAATTTGACTAAAGTAAATTAGTCACACACTGGCTTGCCTAATTTCTGAAGAGGCCTCTGGACACTACTGGACTGTGATCACTTGAATTAAAATGTCTGATGGCATCAGTGGCCCACCTAATGTGCAACAATACTAAATCTACTACCAATACTAATGAGAGGCAGCAGCAATGCCAATATAATTCACTAGCAATACTAACAGCAAGGTCGACTGCAAAACTCACTGCATCCCTGCACAAGGGGAAGGGGTAAATTCCTCTTTAAAAATTGTAGAAATACTAAATCGTTATTCCACTCCTGTAACAGGAGGGCTACTCTCTCTAAAACTGAAACCAAGACAAGCAAGATCACCACACCAGCACTGTGGCATGAAAAAAAAGAGAGAGTCCCAACTACTACCCAGGTGACCTGGGATCATAGTCATCAGCTCGGCATTTGAGAAATGGCACAGTGAGATGGCCATTTACAAGTCTTCCCTAAGGGAACACGTGGTTCAGAGATTAGCCCTTGGATGCTGTTAGTGAATGTAAGGGGGGCATAAAAAGGTAAGTAACCCCACCTACCAGCAGTAGTTGCCGGCACAACAATCTTCCAGGATATCCTGAAGATCCTTCGCCAGCCCTAGCTCAGTCCTAGGAAGCAGCAACAGTATACCCAGAAATGGTTAAGGGCACTAGGACAGCCAGAAAACAAATCTTTTACAGATGCAAGATGCAGACCAATTAGCAACTCTGTATGGATTTATGCAACTCCATGAGCGTGTCCATGCTAGCAATATTTTTGAGGAATCTGAGCAAACACCCTTGCAAAATACCTTCACAAAAGCTTTGTACAAGACACTTTTAGAATTGCAGAGATTTACTTAAGTCAACAAAAATAATCAGACCGCCATAAATACACCAGGCAAGAGGGTCTATATCAGAACAAAGTTTTTAAAATCGACCCGTTTTCAGCAAACACTAAAAACAGCGAAGTTACACCACCAAATTCTTTCCTAGGGAAAGAATTTGGTTGGCTGGTTCTGTGGCTTCGCTATTTTCAGCACTGTGGTGGAAAGTTGCGGGTTAGGTGAGTGTGATAGTGACTGACCTTAGGGTTTGGGTTATGGTAAGTGGATAAATTGTAGTGTATGCACAGTTTAGTGTAGGATTAGTTGTAGAATTTTAAGGGTGTATGGACTGATGTTTTTTAGGTGTGCTTGTGTGTTTTGGAATAGCAAATTTTTTTCCTTGGGAATCGCTGTTCTGAATGTTCGATGATATGCAGTTTAGACAGATATTTTAGGTTCGATGAAATAGCGTTTGCTATTTTCATCTTTCGATAGCATGATATAAACGCAGGCAAGAGATATACAGCACACACAGGTAAGCATAAAAAGTTAAACTAATGGCATACCTTTTGTCATTTGTAACTGTAGAATCAAAGTAAATTCATGGGTGTACCGACGCAGACTTGACAAAAAGCTAGGCACTTTGTACAACAGATCTGGTTAATCATTTGAACCTTAAAGCAATTAAAAAAGGCCTTCCTCTCCTCCAGCTCCATGCCACATTTCATGGCAAATAAACCATAACACGCAGCAAGGCTGAAACAGCACGAGTATGGTCTGCAGCACTACTGTACCAGGGAGATACACAGAGCTAAAGACAGACTCGTACACCAAGCCTGGAGAAAGACTGCTTTATGGCTGTATCACTAAATACGAGTGCACACACAGATCTAGTATTACACCGACAGCTTTTGCACAAGTGACCAATCTTTGGTAACGGGTAGAAAAAAGCAGTCCCTTACTATATCACTAATAGAATAGGTCCAACAAGAAAACATCCCTTTGACAACAGTAGCTCCAAGAGAGGATACTGCTCTGAAGCAAAATCCAATTTGTAGTGCACAGGTCAGCTCAAGAGCCATTTTAAACCTAGCTAAGCTTACCCCAAATTTAGTGCTTAGCAAACAAAGTCAAAAACAGATGTGGCCAGCACTCGTGGCATAGGAGTGGGCCTAATTAGCATGTGGACCCCCTGCAGTCCCAGAATTTTACACAATCTGATGGATGTGTAGAGGGTGAACGCATACCTGAAGGACTTCCCTTTGTTACACATTAAATAGTTCAGTTATTTCTTCATTCCTGTGTCCTATTTATGCAAAACTGATCTGTAGGCATCCATGCAGAATGTAAATCCTTGTTTTGGTAGTTTGGGGAGGAAACTAGAGGCTTGGCACATGTTTTAGAGCAATTTTTGCAGTTATTATGGGCATGAAGACAGTGAAGGCAGCACTACATTTAAATATTTTAGTTTGGCAGCTGTACCTTCCCTGGTATGAAGGATGAATGCATTCAGCCCACCATCCCTGTCTACGCACGCAAAGTGATCCGACTGACGGCTTGAAACCATACTTGCCAAAGGAAACAGCCACCAATGTGTTTTCCAGGACAGACCTTCTAGATCAGTTCTTCCAGCCAATTTAAATGAGAGAAGAGCCCAGCTGGTTACCTTTGAGGACCTCGTGGAATGCACTAAGCAGTGTGAAAACTCAAATGCTATGAAATGCACCTTGAAAATGGTAGACTAAATGAGGCTTTTGGTAAACCGCTCTACCAAATACTGCAGAATCTTTCCTATGAGCACCAATTGGGGTACTATCTTCTCGGTGGACCAATTTGTTTGGCATTTCAACTATATTTTGTATATTTCCCTGGAATACTTTGTTTTTGTTTGCAACAAAGGTAGACAAAACCCTCAGGTGAGCAGTCTTCAAAATTACTGCAACCAACCCAATTAATTATTTTCAAGGCCCTGATGTCCAGGGATGCATCAGTCCAGCAGGTGCATTTCCAAACCCTTAAAAAGGCCAAAAAAAAAAAAAAACGACAGCTCCTTCTAGAATGTGCCTCTTCAGAGAAAAACTACTCATGGCCAAGAGGCTACTAGAATTTTTCAGGGGCATTGGAAGGCTTACAAGAGACCATTGGACAATTTCTTCAGTGTGCCTTTAACCTTGTGGTCCTTTCCATGGAATCAGGGAGAAGTCACAACATTAAGCTGGAGAACAAGCAAAGATGCCCATTTACTTCCAGCTGGCCTCATATGTAGAATATCTTGCAGGCTATTCTGTGGAACAGCATTCATTCATGAAGCAAAGCAGGTGCCACCTCAACCTGTCCACTAAAGTGAGCAGTAGTCTTACCCTATATACTTGCTGCCTCCCTGCACAAAGGAAGGAGGAAGTATCCCTCTTGATAGATCACATACAAGGCCACTGCCATGTTGTCTATAAGGGTGGATAATGGGTCCTGAGACAGCATTTGAAGGTTTGCAAGCTAAGTAACACTGCATGGTGTTAAACATTTTGGTAGAAAACTGAGTCATCTTGCCCTGGAAATGTCCATCCGCCCTAGTGTATGAACAGACACAGTGGTCAGTTTTCTGAAAGGGAAGCCTCTGGTCTATCTAGTCATGCATGTACAGCTACCACAATCATGTACTGCAAGATTCCTCTCAGAAATGCATATTAAGGCATGCACTGTGCATGCTACTACCACTAAAAACAGAGGACCTACTGCAGGCCTCGTGTACATTATGGAGCCACGTGGGTAGCAGAGTCCACATCACATAATGTGGATCAGTAGGAAGACTCTGCATGCAGGTTACACAAGGCGACACTGGGTGGATGATACCTAGGTTGTTCGAATAGACTGGGAGTGAAGCATGATGTGGTCTTCAGGCTCGTAAGCATGGGAATATTTTTATCCCCAACAACTCGGGACATCCTGAGGGTTGTGGTGACACTAGAGAGCATACTACAGAACTAGCAGTGATTAGGAGACTAGAACTTTCTGGAATATAGCTCTTTTATGTATAAGACGGCATTCTAGAGGTTAAAGGAGCATATACAAACTCCCTGCAATAGGCAAGGAACTGCCTCCACTCCAGGCCATTTAAAATAGATATTACAACATACTGAATTAGTTCGCCCAAGATCCAGGATGACCCAAGGTGTTGTTTATATTTTGGCACCAAAGTCTAACACTAACCCTGAACTTCTATCTTTGGTCTACAGGAAAACTTCTGGATGTCTTAATTTCACACCATCTTTCTATGAAGGATGCAGGCAATCCAGTAGGGACCACTTCAGGGGATTATGTAACTTCTGGATGTAGTGCATCTTACCAGCAATCTTGAGAATGACCCTAGTCTCGTATTATAGTGGACAGGCAGCCATTCCTGTTGCCCTCCTGCACCATACCTTACGGCATGAAACCAAGAAATGTACAGTTGTGTACACATCATAAATGTAGATGTTAAAGTGTATTTACTGTTGCAGTCATTACATTTGGGTTATCTGCTGGCAGGTTGCCCTCACTCAGCCTGATTAACAAAGTCTTGGGTCCTGCCGTCGGTTGCTGGCCCTTCTTCCATGACATCAGGTCAGGGGTATAAAAAACAGGGGGCTGGCTGCGGGTGGGTAACCTGGACTGTAACAGTGAACACACTAACATCTACATTTATGGTAAGTGTACACAACTGTACCATGTTCTTAATGTTTCACTGTTGCAGTCATTACATTTGGGTAGAGTCCCAAAGCTATGGTTGGGAGGATGGAATTCTACAGCATTAGGAGCAGCTATAAGGCCCTGTAGGACAGCAGTGGCAAAGCCAGCTCTGGATTTCGAGAAGAGGTAAATGGTAATGTTTGGTGAACGTATGAACTGAGCTCCAGGTAGCAGCTTCTAGAATGTCTCTGGTAGGAACCCCTCTGAGAAAGGCTGCAGAAGTAGATGCAGCCCTGGTGGAATGGGATCAGATCCCCTTGGGAACAGGTTTACCATGGTGCATGTAGCAGAAGCAAATGCAATGGCTTATCCATTTTGAAATAGCCTTTCCCTCTGCAGCAAATGCCACCAGTAATTGCTCAGATTTCCTTAGAGATTTTGTCCTGTTGAAGTAGAATTTTAGTTGGTGTACATCCAATGAATGCAAAATCCACTCACCCTTGTTCTGTGGATTTGGGGAAAAAAGTTGGCAGATGAATGGTCTGATTAAGAGCCACACTAAATACCACTTTAGGCATAAAGGATGGATTGGTCCCGAGCACCACCATGTCTGGGTGAAAGATAAATAAAAGGCTCCACTGCCATGAGAGCCTGTAGTTCTGAAATCTTTCTAGCTGAAGTGACTGCTAAAAGAAAAGCTGTTTTCCAAGACAGAAATTTTATGTCTGCCATAGCAGCTGGCTCAAAAGGCGACAGGGTGAGCTTTTCCAACACAAAATTGAGGTCCCATGCAGGAGTTGGTGCTCTCCTGGGAGGTCTTAAAATGTTTGGCCCCTCTGAGAAGCTGCTTCAGCAGAGGATGAGAAAAGACGGGAGGCTCTGTTGTAATGAGCTGAAATGGCAGAGGCATGGATTTTTATGGAAGAGAAAGATAGGCCCTTGTGAAACATCTCAGTTAAATATTGCAGAATCTGAGGAATATTGGGCACTGTTGAGCTTATTCCTTGTGCCTGGTTCCAGGCACACTTTTCCATTTATCAGCATATGATTTTCTAGTACTAGGCCTTCTAGCCCCCAAAATGACATCCACAGGTTTGCCGAGAGATGTAACTGGTGAAATTAGTTGATTAGCCATGCTGCAAGATTCAGACTTTGGAGCAGAGTGTACAGAGTTTGATAGTTCTGCTGAGACAGTACATAATGAGTCGGAGGCAGGTACAAGGAGGAAGGTGTGACATTGCGTAGGAGTGGGTACCAGTGTTGGCGAGGCCAGTCTGGAGCAATCAGAATCATTTTTGTTTTTCCAGACATTTAGTAAGACCTTTGAGAGCAGAGGCAGAGGGGGAAAGGCTTTTTTGCTATGAATTCTTGTGTAGAATTTGTCCAACTGCTAGATCTTTTTGCCTCCCCCAAAACTATGTCTGGGCTCCCCAATTTGCGTGTCAACATGCAGATGATTTGTGGATCCAGGTTTCCATGTGTGTGGATCCATAAGATTTCTGCTTAGATAGTCTGTCAGAGTATTTTGCTTTCTTGGCAGGAACTGAGCTTGTAGATGTATTTGATAAGTCAAGGCCATGTTCCACAAAGCCATGGCTAGTCTAGTCTGCAAAGGGGGTAGGAATGGGTACCCTCCCTACTTATGTACCACATGACTGTGGTGTTCCATTTTTACCAGTAGTGGTCCTGGATGAAGATAGTCCTTGAAAGCTGTCAGAGCATTCTGTACAGCTAGCATCTCCTTCTGGTTGATCTGTACGTGCATTTGATTTGAGCTCCATTGGCCCTGAATGCATTTCACTGCCACATGCGCCCCCAGAGTGTAATCTGATGAGTCTGTAGTCAGGGTTTGGGTGGCAGGGGGTGGAGTGAATGACAGTCCCTTGTTTTGGTGACAGGCCTCTACCCAGAGGAACTCTTGCTGCAGGCAAGGAATGATGGGAATCAGTTTCCAGGCTGTGACAATGTTGACTCCATAAGCTTTTTATGTACCACTGAAGTTTCCTCATATGCAGTCTTGCATATGGTATTAGAATGCAGGAAGCCATAAACCCCAAGGCCTGCAGAATTTGTCTTGCAGATAGCTGGGTTTTTGTGGCCACTTGTTTGAAGTAAGTCATCAATTGAATGTTTTTCCTGGCGTAAGGCAAGTCATCTGGGCAGTTGTATTCAAGCTTGCACCCAGGAATGTAATTAGTTTGAAAGGGTACCAGTTGTGATTTCTTTTCGTTTACGGTGTACCCTAGACAAGTTAGAAGCCTTTTCACAAATGCCAGATGTTTTCTGCCTGAATTAGACAAGTCGTCCAGGTAAGGATAAATTTGACTGTCTGCAAAAATGCAATTACTGGTGCCAGGCACTTTGGCTTATCTACTGTGCCCAGAGTCTTCACAAAAGGCAGTGCAGAGAACTGGTAATGCAAATAGCCTGCTTTGAAATGGAGGTATCTTCTGTAAGATTCCCTGATTGGGATATGCAGGTAAGCCTCTAGTTACCAGCCAGGAATCCTTGCCGAGCATAGGCAGCAACTGTTGTAGAGTCAGCATCTTGAATTTTGGAATGTCCAGAAATGTATTTAGAGTGGATAAGTCCAGAATTGGACACCATGATTTGTCTTTTCTGGGTACCCGGAAAAGCCTTGAATAAAAACCTTGGCCCTTTTTCTTTTCTGGTACTGGTTGAATAGCCCCCATATTCATGAGGGACAAAGTACAGTTGTGTACCTATCGTAAATGTAGAAGTGTATTCACTGTTGCAGTCCTTACTCTTGGGTTATCCTGCTGGCAGGCTACCCTCAGTCGGCCAGAATTCCAAAGTCTAGGTCCGGTGTCGGTTGCTGTTGCCTCTTCCCTGAGGGTGCGCCAGGGGTATTAAGATGCAGCAGATGCCATTTTCTTCAGTTTTTCTAGCCCCAGATGTCAGGTGCCCCCAAATTGGTAGGCTGAAAAATATGCATGCACAACAATAACATTTCCTTCATCTACAAGCAAATACACCAAATAGGTTGTATAGGATAGAGAAGTGCAGATAAGTCCCAGCAAAGAAAAGTGGGATGGAGTATGGGTAACCTGGACTGCAACAGTGAATACACTCCAACATCTACATTTATGGTAGGTACACAACTGTACTATGTTAGTGTTTCACTGTTGCAGTCATTACTCGGGTTGAATCCCAAAGAGGAGGATGGGTGGCTGGGCTTAATAGGATTAGGAGAGGCTATGGGGCCCTGCAGAACTGCAGTGGCAAAGCCTACAGTAAAGAGGCAAGTGGTAGTGCTTTGTGAAGGTGTGCACTAAACTCCAAGTTGCAGCCTCTAAGATATCTTTGGTTGGTACTCCTCTGAGGAAGGCCGCTGAAGTGGCTGCTGCTCTGGTGGAATGAGGCCTAATGCCCTTAGGCACTGATTTGCCATTTTGAAAATGAAGAAACTGATGCGATGGCCTATCCATTTAGAAATAGTCTGTTTTGAGATGGCCTTTCCTTGTGATCCTGCAGCATATGACACAAAATTGCTCAGTCTTTCTGAAAGCTTTAGTTCAGTCCAAGTAGAAGCGTAACTGCCTGCGTATGTCCAAAGAATGCAGAATTTTCTCACCCTTGTTCTGTGGATTTGGATAAAAAGGTAGGAAAGTGAATGGTTTGGTTAAGGGCCACACTGGACACTACTTTAGGCATAAATGTAGGGTTTGTCCTCAGAGAAACCCTGTCTGGATGAAAAATGATGAAAGGTTCCACAGCCATGAGTGCTTATAACTCCGAGACTCGCCTTGCAGAGGTTATTGCTAGGAGCACAGCTGTTTTCCAGGATAAGAATTTTATATATGCTGGCTTGAAAGGAGGTAGTGAGTTTTTCCAAAACAATTTAGGTCCCAGGCCGGAATTGGTGCTCTCCTTGTAGGCCTAATGTTTTTGGCCCCTCTGAGGTACTGCCTTAAAGGATGAGAAAAGATAGGTGGTTCCATATTGTAATGGGCTGAAATGGCAGAGGCATGAATCTTAATTGATGAGAAAGAAAGGCCTTTGTTCAGCATCTCAGTTGGGTATTGTAAAATGAGGGATATTGGGTACACGTGCCAATGCCTTGTTCCTGGTTCCAAGCACAGAATCTCTTCCATTTTTCTGCATAAGATTTTCTGGTACTGGGCCTCCAAGATAACATCCATAACAGCTTTTGAAAGAGGAGTGTTCTGAATGGCTACATTATCCGCCATGCTGCCAGATTTAAGGTTCTGAGCTGGCTGTGCAGGATTGGATGGTTTCATTGGGACATCAAGTGAGAAGTTTGAGGCAATATCCATGCTGGACCTTGAGACGAGCACTTTAGGATTGGGTACCAGTTGCTGGCGTGGCCAGTCTGGTGCAATCAGTATCATTTTTGGCTTCTCTTGTCCGACCTTTAGGAGTACCCTGGGAAGGGAAGGAGAGGCAGTGGGGGAAAAGCATATACTGTTAAGATTTTTCCAGCTGAAGGATAGGGCGTCCACTTTCCATGCTTGCTTGTGATAAATCTTTGTACAAAACCTCTGCAATTGGCAGTTGTGCGGGGAGGCAAATAGATCCATGTCTGGGCATCCCCATTTCCTTATCATGCTGAAGACTTGTGGATCCAGTTTCCATTTGTGGGGATCCATGAGGTTTCTGCTTAGTTCGTCTGCCAGAGTATTTGTTTTTCCTGGCAGGAATTGCTTGCAGGTGAACTTGAAAAGCCAATGCTGCGTCTTATAAGGTCATTGCTCGTCTGCAGAGGGGATAGGAATGTGTACCTCCCTGCTTGTTTATGTACCACATGACCGTAGTGTTGTCTGTCTATCAGTAACTGTCCTGGATGAAGCAGGTCCTTGAAAGCTGTCAGAGCATTTTGAACAGCTAGCATCTCCTTTTGATTGATGTGAAGATGTATCTGGTTTGCAGGCCATGTACCCTGAATACATTTTCCTGCCATATGGGCCCCCCCAGGCATAATCTGATGCATCTGTTGTCAGCGTCTGTCTGGCTGTGGGTAAATAGAATGGCAGACCCTTGTTGTGGTGACAGGCTTCTGCCCACCATTGAAACTCCTGTTGCAGGCAGGGAATGAGTGCAATTACTGTCTCCAGGCTGTGGCAATGCTGAGTTCAAACACTTTAGATACCACTGCAGTTACCTCATATGGAATTAGTAGAATGCAGGATGCCATGAAACCCAAGGCCTGCACGATCTTCCTTGCAGATAAGTGGGTTTTTGTTGCCAATTTCTTGAAGTAGTCAGTTGCTTTTGTTGGTCTGGCGCGAGATAAGCCATCTAGGCAGTTGTACTTAAGCTTGCACCCAGGAATATTATCTCTTGAGAGGGCACTAGTTTTGATTTATTTTTGTTTACTGTGTACCCTAGGCCTATTAGTAATCTTTTTACAAACACCAGATGCTTTAGAAGAATGTCTTTGTTCTCTGCTTGAATTAGGCAGTCATCCAAGTAGGGATATATTTGAATTCCTTTTTGTCTGCAAAACGCAATTACTGGTGCCAGGCATTCTGTGAAGACCCTGGGCGCAGTAGATAAGCCAAAGGGCAGTGCAGAGAATTGGTAATGCATTGAGCCACCTATGAATCTGAAGTATCTTCAAGCTAGTCCGATTGGGACATGCAGGTATGCCTCTTGGGTCCAAGGTTACGAGCAAAGCCTTCTTGCCCAGCATGGGCAGTAGCTGCTGTACAGTCAACATCTTGAATTTTGGAACTTCCAGAAATGTATTTAGTATAGACAGGCCCAGTATTGGTCTCCAGGTTTTGTCCTTTCTGGGTACTAGAAAAAGTCTGGAGTAAAATCCTTGCCCCTGCTCTTCTTGTGGTACTTGCTGAATAAATTGTCTTTGTGCCTCTGCCCACTGATTGTGTGGCAGGTCTGGCATACCTTTTGACCACTTGGTAGAGTGTGAAAATGGAACCTGTAGCCTTGGGACACTGTTCAGGACCCCCAAAAGAAGAGTGCTTGGATGTGGTAGAGGAAAGTCATTGGGACTGTTTCCTGTAAGGCTAGGATTTGTCTTCTCCACTTTTGGAGGTAGGAGCACCCCATTGTTTAGGCCTGTATGAGTCTTGGGGCAGAGATCTGCCTCTGGGACGTCTGTATCTGCCTCTGGAAAGGACCAATTTTTAGAATGCCAATTCCTGCTAAACCTGGGTGGCTGTACTTGTAAGAAATCCTTCACTGCCTGCATGGATTTTGCTTTATCCTCCATTTTTTCAACACCTCTTCTGGTTTAGTACCAAACAAAGTATCATGCTGTAATGGTGCATCTAATAATTTTGCTTTAACATGATCAGGCAGACTGTTCCTTTAACCAAGCATGCCTTCTAATAAAACAAACCTGTAACAGCAGCCCTGCAAGAGGCTGCCAGTTAATCATAACCACACTGCAAAGTATGCTTTCCGTCTTGTTCAGTTGCATGTAATAAATCCTGCAATTCCTTGTTCTCTGAACATTAAGTATTTGTCAATTTCTGTTTAAGCAATGACCTGACATTTAAGCATATGAAACTGACAATTTAAAGCCCTTACAGCCAGGGTAGCAGAAGTGTGGACTTTTTCCCCCATCTGTCTAGAGCCCCAGAATCCCCATCAGAGGGGACAGGGTTTTTTGCAGTGGAAGCTTTAACCCCTTTGGGACCCCAAGATATAGTTTCTGGGTCAGCAGCGGGGTTTTTGTATAGAAATTTATGAGAATCCAGGACCCTGTACTATCTGTCTGGCTTAGCAGGTGCAGGGGGTAAAGAGTCAGGGGACAGGCCGGACTCTGAAAATACATCAATGTCTAGAACAGGTGGAATAGCAAGGGGTCTGTGCTGAGGAAGTAGCAGAAAGTCTGTGCCTTTTCTTAGATTCAGAATAATCTTGGCTCTCCCAGTGGAAACGCTCCCTCATGATATGCAGGGTTTCCCCAAAAGAATAATCCTCAGGAGGAGAGGCTGAAGGAATGGATTCTTCAGAATCAGAATCCTCATAGGGAAGCATGGAGTAATCCTGTTCAGAAGAGGAATCAGAGGAAATAGAAACCTGATCACAAGAATCATACTCTTGTCTCTTACCTAGGCCTCAGGAGGGGGAGGTCTTCCATACCTAAAAAACAGATGCTCAAGAATGGCCGAAGTCTTGAGTAGGAGAATGCTGTACTGGTTTCTTTGTCTTTAGAGCTGCTTTAGTCTTTGTCTCTGAAAAAGGAGATGGCTTAATATATAATTGTGTAGGTCTGAAGACACCCTCAGAAGCCGATGCCTGCTCAGCCGCTCCGGACCCATCTGAGGGAATGATTTCTGAGCGTCCAATACCTTTAGTATCCAGAGGCCCAGTCTGCTCCACGTGGGAGTCAGAAGCGGCCTGTGGCTCTGAGGTAGTGGGCGCCAGGGGCTGCGAAAGCACCTCACCGAGAACCGGTAACTGGCCTAGCAAAGACTTAGTCAGTTTTGGACCTCGGATGCCTATCCTTTTCCTTGCGTTTTTTTGTAAACTCCGGTTGTCGGCTGGTCCGACGGCATTATATAATTAAATCTTCAGCCAAAGTAATGAAATGCAAAATCGAACAGACACTTGATAGTGCATTGGTTAAATCTAGCACAAAACAGACAACTAGCAACGTTGTGATCAGGGCCTAGGCAAGGAATACAGTAAGAGTGAAAATCCCTGAGGTATTTGCTTCCCACAAGAAATACAATTGTTAATTTTTTATGACATCGGTCTGGAGCAAGAAGAAAAAAAAAAAAAAAAAAGTTTCCCCAATGGGGTACTTGGCTTTAATGAAGACTTTTGTTCTGAAATTCAGATATGAAAATCTCAGGAGTCGGTCGGACGACCGGCACCTGTTAACTGCTTTTGCTTCGGGCACCACATGGCAAGAAAGACTGAAGAAAATGGTGTTGGCTGCATCTTTTATACCCCTGGCGCACTGACGTCAGGGAAGAGGCGACAGCAGACGCTGGACCTAGACTTTGGAATTCTGGCCAACTGAGGGCAGCCTGCCAGCAGGATAACCCAAGAGTAATGACTGCAACAGTGAAACACGAACATCCAGGAGACAGTAGGGGAGAGAAACTGAAGTTAGTGAGTTTGTCCAAGAGGAGAGGGTGGGAGACCGTGTCAAAGGCTTTAGAGAGGTCAAGAATAGGTATAAGACAAAATAAAGTTAATCACCAGCAAGAGAAACTGTTGAAGGAAATTAGTGCAGTTGTACTATGATTGGGACGGAATCCATTCTGAGTGGGTGTGAAGGTTTTCCTGGTGAAGGTAATGCATTAGCTTGTGAATGCATGTCTCTGGGACTTTGGAGAGAGGAGAAAGTATGGCAAGTGGTCTGAAGTTTGGATATATCTGAGGAACTGCCACCTTTGTGCACAGATAAATATTTCCATATAATGGGGACATAGGATTCCGAAACAGAGAGGTTGATCAAGACAGAAACCGGATAGGCCAGAGGCTCAGACAATCCGTAGGAAATAGGAGGGTAGGTTGCCAGCTGAGGGGGGGGGAGCATGATTTCAGAGACACAGACACAATATTACGGCATGGGTTGAGAGGAAGGGTTTCCAGGATGTAGAATACGATTGACAGCGTTCCAGAATTTTAGGGTAGGATTTTAGAGTAGTGGGGGGGGGGGGGATTAGCACAGATAATCACTCTCTTTGTGGATGACTAACATTCCAAGCTCTTTACATTTCTGAAGGAAAGGGTCCTAGTTTTAGTCCACATTTTCCGTGAGTGTTTGGGTAGATTCAGTAAGCCAAGGAGCAGTGTTGGATTTGATTCCAATTGTGTGGAGAGGGGCGAGGGAGTCGAGAATGTTAAGGTAGTGCTGAAGGAGTGGACAGCTTCATCTAAAGGGAGTGTGATGAGATGACAATTAATTTTAGAGAGCTGGTCAATGAAGGAATCAGGACAGAATTGAGAAAGTTTGCAGGGTTTGGTATGGGGGGGTGGGGAGGAGTATTGTCTGGTGACTGCTATAGGGTAGTGGTCACCAACAGTATTTGGCAGAGTTTGGGGGATGATAGTTTTCAGGGTGGGAGACCAAAATCCAGTCTAGAAGAGAGTTAGGGAGGTGAGATTTATTAATATAAGTAGGGGTTGTGATTAGCTGCTCAAACCCATGCAGTTTAATACAAGGAGGTAGTGTTGGGAGTTTGTATTGAAATCTATATTTTCATCTCCTAGTATGATGGTTTCATTGTGGATGGTCAGAGAGGTGGGATAAGATGTTTAAGTATATTAATATCACCAGGGGGAATATAGATTGCTACGACAGTTATGGTATTGAAATTAAGTTTAAAGTTGGTTAGTAGAACTTCAGCTGTTGAAAATGAGGGTAACCCAGATTTGGGACTAATTGGGGAGAGATCAGAGTACCAGTATGGAGACTCCTGGCTATATTATCCTCAGACTTGATCGACCAAATAAAAAAGGAGGAGAGATAATTTCACTGTCCAGGTGGTGTGGGTTTTAACCAGGTTTCCATTAGGGTAACTATGACAGGAGTATAGTTAGCTAACCATGCATAGAATTCCTGGACTAACTAAACTCCTGAGGTTGATGGAGCAAAACGTTACTTGCTTTTCTGAGTAAGAGAGGTTGGTGGGTTTAGGTACTAGAGTGTTACTGTTCAGGGTAGAATCTGTACAGTCAGGGTTAGGATGAATGTTACCCGATAGAAGTAGGGGTTTGAAGTGGAGTAATATAGTAGGTAGACTTATCTGCTTTAAAGGGATAGGGGGAGGTACTTTTATTTTTGGTAATGGGAGTGGTGGTGGTGGGGGGGGGACAGAGGGACAGACTTGTAGATGTGATTCAATACGAGTTTAGAGTGCAGTTTGAGGGGTGGAAATGGGTGCAGGTAATTGGGGGTGGTAGAGGACAGAATAGTGGTAGTAGGAGTGGTTTGAAATTTAGGAAACAGGATAATTTGTAGGAAAAATAATGAAGGGTTCCACAGCCATCAGTGCTTGTAGCTCAGACACTATTCTAGCTGAAGTGATGGCTAGAAGCAAGGCTGCTTTCCAAGAGGAATTCTAACTCTGCTGATGCAGCAGGTTCAAAGGGGGGGGGGGGTGAAACTTTTCCAGTACAAAGTTGGTCCCAAGCAGGGATGGGTGCTCTCCTTGGCGGCCTAAGTTGTTTGCCCCTCTCAGGAACTGTTTAATAAGAGGGTGTGAGAAGAGAGGTGGCTCAGTGTTGTAATGAGCAGAAATGGCGGAGGCATGCATCTTAATGGAGGAGAAGGATAGGCCTTTGTGGAGTAGATCTGCCAAGTAATCCAAGATTTAGAGGGAGGGAGGGCAGTGTGTGTCCTCTCCTTTAGATTGAATCCACGAGCAGAACCTTTTCCACTTAAGATAGGTTTTTCTTGTACTGTGTCTTCTGGCTTCAAGGATGACATCCAGCACCCGCTTGCTACAGGTTGCTGGGGGGAGAACAAGGAATAAGCCAGGCTACAAGATTTAGGGTTTGCAGTTGTGGATGCAAAATCTGTGCCCCCTGCTGAGACAGCAGGGTTGGGTTCTGGTGCAGGTGCCAGGGTGGCACCAGTGTCAAGGGCTATGCAGGAGTGTACCAGTGCTGGCGTGACCAGTCCGGGTCAATCAGAACTGTTCTAGTACTCTTGAGAGAAGGGGCAGAGGGGGAAAGGCATAGATTGAGACTTATCCACTGAAAAGATAGGGCATCCACTTTCTAGGCGCTGCTGTGAGGATCCCTGGTGCTGATTTTGCTGAGCTAGTGATTGTAGAGGGGAGGCAAATAGATCCACCTCTGGGGTCCCACATTTCTGTATCAGAAGGCTGAAAGTGCAGGGCTCCAGTTGCCACTCTTGTGGATCTAGGAGACTTCCACTCAAGTAGTCCACCAGTGAGTGGTTTGCCTGGCAGGAATTGAGCTTGCAGATGGTGTCCACAGCAGTGTTCCACAGGGCCCCATGGCTAACCTGCAGAGTGGGTAGAAATGGGTCCCCCCCCTGCTTGTTGACATACTACATAACTGTGGTGTTGTCTGTTTGTCCTGGAAAGAGTAGGGATCTGAAAGCGGTCAGGGCATTCTGTACAACTAGCATCTATGTGCAGATGAATCTGACTGGCTCCAGTGGCCCTGAATACATTTGGTGTTCATGTGTGCCCCCCCAGGCATAGTCTGATGCATCTGTGGTTAGGGTCTGGGCGGCATAGGGTTGAGTCAATGGCAGTCCCTTCTTGTGGTTGCAGGCTTCTGCCCACCAAAGAACTCTGTTCTTAGACAGGGTATGATAGGAATGACCGTTTCCAGGTCCTGAGAATGTTGGCACTAAAGACCATTTAAGTACCACTGACGTTTCCCCACATGCAGTCTTGCATATGGAATTACCAGTATACATGAGGCCAAGAACCCTAGGGCTTGCAGTATTTTTCTTGTGGCTAGTTGGGTTATGGTGGCCAATAGACTTGTTTTTCTGAAGTGAGGAATGTCATCTGGGAAGTTGTATCCAAGCTTGCTCCCAGGAATACAATCTTTTGACTGGGTACCAGTTTATTTCCTTTTTTTGGTGTACCCAAAAGGAAGAGAAGGTTTTTCACAAATGGCAGGAGCTGCAGCAGCAATTCAGACGTCTACCTGAATCAGGCAGTTGTCCAAGTATGGGTACATTTGGAGGATTTCTCTGCCTGCAGTATGCAATGGCTGGAGCCAGGCATTTTGTGAACACTGAGCACAGTAGCCAAAGGGAAGTGCAGAGAACTGATAATGCATAGATCCTGCCCTGAAACAGATACTTCCTGCATGACTCCCTTATGGAGGGGGGGGGGGGAATGTGCAGATAGGCTTCTTTAAGTCTTGGGTGACTGACCAGGCAACCTTGGCTAGCACAGGAAGAAGCTGCTGAAGGGTAAGCATTTTGAATTTTGGTACTACCAGGAAGGTGTTGAGAATTGAAAGATCCAGGATTGGGTGCCAAGAGCCCTCTTTCCTGGGTACCAGCAAGAGTCTGGAGTAGAATCCTTGACCCCTCTGTTGTACTGGAACTGGCCGAATAGCTCTGATATTGAGCAAGGAAAGTACTAGGTTTTGAGCCTCCGCCCACTGGTTTGGAGGAAGGTCTGGAAACCCACTTGGGGTTGGCAGTGAATGGAAATAAAATTTGTACCCCTGGGATACAATGTTGAGGACCCACCGGTCATGAGTGATGGACATCCAGTTTTTTGCATGAAGGGCAAGTTTTCCTCCTAGCGGCACAAGCAATTGGGCAGGGCTAGGGAGTGGAGTAAAGTAGTCATTGCAAACTTTTTCCGTAAGGATGTGGCTTACCACTCTCTGCTTTAGGGGTGGGGGCACTCCACTGCTTGGCTCTCTGCATACCCAGAGACTGTAGTCTGGGTGGTCTGTTTCCTCTGGGTCTGGTTAGAGAAGGCTGGAAAGGACCAGTTTTTGGAAGGGCAATGCCTACTGAATCTAGGGGGTTGCACTTGTTGCAGAGGTATATACCTTCTTACCCAATCTGTCCAAAGCTCTGTAATCCCATCTCTGGGTCAGCAGTAGGATTCTCAAAAATAAATGTGCGACTGTCAGGTACTCTATCACCTATATGGTTTCCTAGGGGCAGGAGGTAAAGTGACAGGAGTAAGACTGGATTCCATAAATCATCCACAACATCCAGGACAGGTGGTATTGCTAAAAGCCTGTACAGAGGCAACTCTAAAAATTCTGAGGCTCTTTTTGGACTGAGCATATAGTCTTGGCACTCCCAGTGAAAATGCTCTTAAGGTATACAAGGTTTCACCAAATGAAAATCCTCTGGAGGGGAGGCAGAGGGAATGGATTCCGCTGCATCTGAATCCTCATAAGCAGGTAAGGGCATGTCTTCATGATCAGAAATCTCAGTCATCAGATTTCTGGTCTGTAAAAGCTGAAAGGGACTAGACACACTCTTGGCAGGGGAAGGCGGACTTCCCTAATCAGCACAAGGTCTTCGGCCATTCTAAGCATTTGTTTTTGTGGCATGGGAGCAGGTGCATACGCTTTGGTAGTCAGTTTTCTAGTCGTAGTGCATACTCTGGGCCTAAAAAAAAACCCACTCAGTAGTTTTGGTAAAAGTCAGTTTGAGTCGAACATCGGTTGAACGAAGAACAGCCTCAGAAACCGGTGCCTGCACATCGGCTCCAGACCCATCCAAGGTACAGACATAGTACAGTTGTGTACCTACCATAAATGTAGATGTTAAGTGTATTCACGGTTGCAGTCATTACAATTGGGTTATCCTGCTGGCAGGCTACCCGCAGTCAGCCTGAATTCCAAAGTCTAGGTCCGGCGTCGGTTGCTGTCTCCTCTTCCCAGACGTCAGTGCGCCAGCGGTATAAAAGATGCAGCAGACACCATTTTCTTCAGTTTTTCTTGCCCCAGATGTCAGGTGCCCCAAAATTGGTAGGTTAACTTATGCCAATAAGCATGCACATAAAACTTTTCCTTCATCTACAAGCAAATACACCACATAGGTTGTACAGGATAGAGAAGCAGATAAATTCCAGCAAAGAAAAGGGGGCATGGAGGGAGGGTAACCTGGACTAGTGAATAGTCGAACATCTACATTTATGGTAGTTGCACAACTGTACTATGTTCATAGCGTTTCACTGTTGCAGTCATTACAATTAGGTTGAATCCCAAAGCTAAGGTTGGGAGGCTGGAGCTAAATAGGATTAGGAGAGGCTATAAGGCCCTGCAGAACTGCAGTGGCAAAGCCTGCCCTGGATTTAGAGTAGAGAGGCAAGTGGTCATGCTTTGTAAAGGTATGCACTGAACTCCAGGTTGCAGCCTAAGATGTCTTTGGTTGGTACTCCTCTGAGAAAGGCTGCTGAAGTGGCTGCTGCTCTGGTTGAGTGTGGCCTAATGTCCTTTGGCACCGATTTGCCATGCTGTGAATAGCAGAAACGAATGCAATGGCCTATCCAGTCTGTTTAGAGAGAGGCTTTCCTTGTGATGCTGCAGCATATGCCAGTAGGAGTTTGTTTTTCTGAAAGCTTTAGTTCTGTTAAAATAGAAGTGTAGCTGTCTTTGAATATCCAAGGAATGCAGAAATCTCTCACCCTTACTCTGTGGGTTTGGATAAAAAGTAGGCAAATTAATTGTTTGGTTAAGGGCCACACTGGACAGTACCGTAGGTATAAATGTAGGGTATGTCCTTGGCGAAACCCTGTATGGATGGAAAATAACTGTTCCACAGCCATGAGTGCCTGCAACTCTGAGACTCTTCTAGCGGGGGTTATTGCTAGTAGAGCAGAGCAGTTTTCTAGCGGGGGTTATTGCTAGTAGAGCAGAGCAGTTTTCCAGGATAAGAATTTTATGTCAGCTGCAAAGGCTGGCTCAAACTGAGGCAGTGAGAGCTTTTCCAAGACATAGTGGAGGTCCCATGCAGGTATTGCTGCTCTCCTTGGAGGTCTTATGTTTTTGGCCCCTCTGAGGTACTGCCTTAGTAAGGGGTTTGAAAAAATAGGTTGTTCTGTATTGTAATGAGCTGAAATGGCAGAAGCATGAATTTTAATTATCAAAAATAAAGGCCTTTATCCAGCATCTCAGTCAAGTATTGAGAAATCTGAGGAATATTTGGAACAATCGTGTCAATACCTTGTGCTTGGTTCCAAGCACAGAATCTCTTCCATTTGTCTGCATAAGATTTTCTGGTGCTAGGCCTTCTGGCCTCCATAATAACATCCACCACTGCTTTAGAGAGGTGGGTCTTGAGAGGCTATATTATCTGCCATGCCACAAGGTTTAAGGTTTTGAGTTGGCTGTGCAGTATCTGACTGTCTTGTTGGGTCAATAAGTGAGGCATTTGAGGTAATATCCAGACTGGGCAGTGAGACAAGCTCTTTAGGATTGCTGGCGGGGCCAGTCTGGGGCAATCATTTTTGGTTTCTCTTATCTGACCTAGAGGAGTACTTTGGGGAGGAGAGGCATATACAGTTAGATTTTTCCAACTGAGAGTGCATCCACTTTCCATGCTTGCTTGTGATAAGACCTTGTGCAGAATCTTAGTTGGTAGTTGTGAGGGGAGGCAAATAGGTCTATGACCGGACATCCCCAGGTCCTTGTTAACATGCTGAAGACTTTTGGATCCAATTTCCACTCGTGTGGATCCATGAGGTTGCTAACTTAGTTCATCTGCCATTTTCCTTCCTGGCAGGAATTGTGCTTGCAGATGTACTTGGAAAGTCAATGCTGTGTGCCACAAGTTCATGGCTAGCCTGCAGAAAGGGTAGGAATGTGCGCCTCCCTGCTTATGTACCACATGACTGTAGTATTGTCCATCCTTAGTAGTTGTTGAAGGCTGTTAGAGATGCTAGCTGTTCATGCCCTTTTTGATTGATATGTAGATGTATTTGACTTGTGGACCATGTGCCCTGAAAACATTTTCCTACCATATGTGCCCCGCAGGCGTAATCTGATGCATCTATTGTCAAAGTCTGCCTGGCTGTGGGTAAGATGAATGGCTGTCCCATGTTGTGGCGACAGGCTATTGCCCATCGAAACTCCTGTTGCAGGCAGGGAATGAGGGCAATTACAGTTTCCAGGCTGTGGCAATGTTGAGTCCAAACACTTTCCAGATACCATTGACATTTCCTCATAAGCAGTCTTGCATATGGAATTAGCAGAATGCAGGATGCCATGAAACCAAAGGCCTGCAGAATTTTTCTTGCAAATAACTGGGTCTTTGTTGCCAACATTTTGAAATAAGTAGTCAGTTGTCTGTCTGGCGTAAGATAAGCAATCTGGGCAGTTGTATTTAAGCTTGCACCCATGAATATTATCTCTTGAGAGGGTACGGGTTTTGGATTTCTTTTCATTTACTGTGTGCCCTAGACTTGTCAGTAACGCCAGATGCTGTAGTAGAATGTCCTTGTTCTCCTCTTGAATAAGGCTGTTGTCCAAGCAAGGATATATTTGTATTCCTCTGTCTGCAAAATGCCATTACTGGTGCCAGGCACTTTGGCTCATCTACTGCGCCCAGGGTCTTCACAAAAGGAAAGTGCAGAGAATTGGTAGTGTTTTGAGCCAGCTTTGAATCTGAGGCATCTTCTGTACGTTTGTCTGATTGGGACATGCAGGTATGCCTCTTAGATAAAGTCACAAACCAAGCCTTCTTGCCAAACATGGGCAGAAGCTGCTGTAGTCAACTTCTTGAATTTTGGAATATCCAGATATGTATTTAGAAAAGATAGGTCCAGTATTGGTCTCCAGGCTTTGCCTTTTCTGGGTACCAAGAACAGTCTTGAATAGAATTCTTGACCCTGGTCTTGTTTTGGTACTTGTTGAATAGCCCTCATGTCCATGAGGGATGAAACTTGTTTTTGTGCCTCTGCCCATTGATTGTGTGGCAGATCTGACATACCATTTTGCCTTGGCATGGTATATCACAAAATTAGCACATGATCACCCAGGACAAATGGGACACACAACAAATGGGTTATGACACACAACAAATGGGTTATTATATATATTTATATATACACATATATACAATTATTAAAAAGTTACATATATACACCCAGACATATATACATACATATAATTATTAAAAAGTTACATATATACACCCACACACAGTGATCATGTGCTAATTTTGTGAGGAAAAAAAGTGCTACTTTTCCTCCCAAAAGATAAGTGCTTGGTGCCGGAAGTGGGAAGTCGAGACTGTTTTCTGTATGGCTGTGATTTTTCCTCTCCGCTTTTGGCTGTGATTTTTCCTCTCCGCTTTTGGAGGTAGAAGCGCCCCATTGTTTAGACCTGTATGAGCCTTGGGGCTGTGATCTACCTGTGGGGCATCTGTATCTGCCCCCTTGTGGGCAGACACTGGAAAGGACCAATTCTTTGTAGGCCAGTTCCTGCCAAATCTGGGAGGCTGCACCTGCAAGAAACCCTTGACTGTTTGCATAGATTTAGCTTTGTCCTCAATCTTAAACACCTCTCCTGCTTTAGCAGGAAACAAAGTATCATGTTGTAAAGGAGCATCTAATAGTTTTGCTTTAACATGATCCAGCAAATTTTTTGTTCTTTTAACCAAGCATGCCTCCTAATGACAGAACCTGTAACAGCAGCCCTGCAGGAGGCCTCAAGAGAATCAAAACAAGTCCTGCATTTCTTTATGTGCACATTCTGTATTTGCTGGCATTTTCTGTTTAAGCAAAGACATAAGATATTGCCGATACTGAAGCATATGAAATTGGCAATTTAGGGCTCTTACAGCCAAGGTAGCAGAGGTATAAATCTTTTTGCCCCATCTGTCTAGGGTTCTAGAATCCCTATCAGAGGGGATAGGGTTTTTTTTGCAGTAGAAGCCTTGAGCCCCTTTGAGACCCTGAGAGATTGTTTTAGGGTCTGCTGCAGGGTTCTTAGAGAAATTTGTGTGAATCAGGAACCCTGTAGTATCTGTATGGCTTAACCAGAGCTGGTGGTAGAGAGTCTAGAGAAAAACTGGACTGACAATACATCTACAATGTCTAAAACAGGTGGAATAGACAGGGGCCTGTGCTGGGGTAATAAGGAAATCTGAGCCTTTTCTTGGATTCAGAGTAATCTTGGCACTTCCAGTGGAAATGCTCCCTCACAGTATGCAGGGTTTCCCCAAAAGAATAATCCTCAGGAGGAGGCGCTGAAGGAATAGACTTCTTCAGCATCAGACTCCTCATAGGGAGGAATAGAGTAATCTTGTTCAGAGAAAATAGAAACCTGGTCTGAAGATTCATATTCTAACTCTTGCCTAGGCTTCCTTTTCAGGAGGGGGATGGGAACCCCTGATCAAAGTAATAAGGTCTTGGCCATTTTAAGCATCTTTTTTTTAGGCATGGAGGCCTGTCCAGGTAAATGTTGTACTTTGTTTTCGTTTGTCTTTAGAGCTGCTTTAGTCTGACTTTATAGCTGATGTACATACAACTGTGTAGGCCTGAAAACACCCTCAGAAGCCAATGCCTGCTCAGCGGCTCCAGACCCATCTGAGGGTATGATTTCCGAGTGTCCAATACCTTGAGTTTCCAGAGGCCCAGTCGGCTCCACGTGGGTGGGAGTCTGAAGTGGCCTGTGGCTCTGAGGTAGCGGGCGTCAGGGGCTGCGAAAGCACCTCAGAGAACTGGCGACAGGCCTAGAAGCAGCCTAGTCGGTTTTGTATCGTAGATGCCGGTCCTTTCCTTTTCGTTTTTTTGTAAACTCCGGTAGTCTGCTGATCCGATGGCATTATACAATTAAATCTTCTGCCAAAGTAATGAAATGCAAAACTGTACCGACGCTTAGTAGTGCGTTAGTTAAATCTGGCACAAAACCAACAACTAGCAATGTTATGGTCAGGGTCTAGGTAAGGAATACAGTAAGAGTGAAAATCCTTATGAGGTATTTGCTTCCCACAAGAACTACAGATTAACTCTGACATCGGTCTGGAGCAAGAAAAAAAAAAAAAAAAAAAAAAAAAAAACAACAAACCTTCCCCAACGGGGTACTTAGCTTTAATGAAGACTTCGGATCTGAAATTTGAAAACTTCAAGAGTCGGCCGACTGGCACTTGCGAACTGCTTTTACTTCGGGCACCGTGGGGCAAGAAAGACTGAAGAAAATGGAGTCAGCTGCATCTTATACCCCTGGCACACTGACGTCAGGGAAAAGGCAACAGCAACTGACGCCGGACCTACACTTTGGAATTCAGGCCGACTGCGGGTAGCCTGCCTGCAGGATAACCCAACTGTAATGACTGCAACAGTGAAAACACGAACATCTGCAGGTTCCATAGTCGAGAGTCTTGCGGCATACTCTGAATGGGTCTCTGTAGAGGCCTGCAAAACCAGTGAAGCAGGCATCAGGGGCTGCCAAAGCACCTCACTTGAGTATTGGCGGACTAGCTTAGCGGAAGTGTCGTCGGCAGTTTTGGACCCATGTCTCTCTCTATCCTGTTTTTCTCAGAATATCAGTAGTCAGATGTCTCACAGAAGCCATTTCAGAATACGGAGATAGAGAGCGAAAGATAGTGACAAAGAGCCAGACGACTAATGGTTTGGGCATTAAACAAGGCACAGACAGTGAGGGACATAGTGGTCTGGGCCTAAACAGGTGACAGTAAGAATGAAAATCTGAGAGGCATTTGCTTTCCACAGGAAAGACAATTAACTTTTTCTGACATCTGTTAGAACAAGAAAAAAAAAAGGATCCCCAACGGGGTACTTAAAACTTCAGGATTATTAAATTCGTAAATTAAAATTCAGGTAGTGGCCAACAGGCACTTGCAAACTGCTTCGGGCTCCTCGGCAAGAAAGCCTGATTTAATGGCATCGGCTGCCTGTTTTTAATACCCCTGACGACCTGACGTTAGTCCTGGAGCGACAGCATCTGACGGAGAAATACTAAGTCTTTGGTATTCTGGCCGACTGAGGGCTACCTGCAGGCAGATAACCCAAGTGTGAGGACTGCAACAGTGAAAAACTAGCATCTGGACTGCTCAAGGAAAGGCTGCTGGCATTTGACCACCACCTGTTATGTGCAAAATAAAGATTTTTGCTCCTTCTGCAAATACTGGATTCAATGGGGTCCACTAAAGATCCCACCTTTAGATCCTAGCTAGAGGAAAAATCATATATGGTTGCTAGCAAAAGACCCAGCACTCCTATACATGCTAAAATGAGTTAAGGAAAGCACAATTTATCCCTTTTAAAATCACCCTTAAAAAGGGGATAAAAAAAAAGAAAAAAGAACGTATACAGGAATAGGCCTGTCTGAATTACAGAAAAGGCCATCTAATGCCCAACATTTGGGTGTTGCTCTGTGGTGGATCTTCTGCTCACAGAAGAGTCTAGCTAAGACCACCACCTGTGAACAAGTTCTAGAAAGACTGAAGTTGGAATAAGAATGGGTTTGCATATCCTGGAAGAATGCAGCCATCCAATACTGCAATCCTTCAAAGGAGGGATAATGATACAAGACCTTCATGGGTTGCCATTTGGCTACAAAGCCACAAAACAGTAGTTTGCTCCTGTTCACTCAGTGATGACACTCACATATCCTGCAGTGATGAGCGTTGCATTCTCAAAATGCTAAAAAGGCACTAAGCACCCTCATGCCCTCCTGCATGAACAGCCACCACTCAAACAGCTTTCACCCCTGCACTGGGCTGATCCTATACACAGGAATGAGCTTTGGTCCAATCAGGTTAGGTGAGGGAGGTACCAGAGCTACTATTATGATTCAACTATAACAGTTCTGGTAGAACCTTCCATAAAGCCTTTGCAAAGCACAAAATCAGAAGTCTTTGTGCAAGGCACCCCCAAGACTAACAGCATATTACTTAAGTCTACTCAAGTGAAAGACTAGGAAAGAAACTCAGAATAATTAAGCACATACGACCAATCTGGCCACAGTTCAATTAATGCTGGGGGGGTTAATGGTCCAGTGGTTCTCTCCACGAGACTTACCAGGGCAACCACGTCAGACACTAAAGGGCAAGGCTAGTTCCTGTAATGCTGACAGCAACAAGCAACCCTGAACTATGCCATATGAATGCACACCATAATAATACAATGGAAGAGCTGCTTGCAAAGTCTCAAACTGTCCACAGAGCAGAGGTGGTTAGGTTTTCATTTAAAGCCATCTAGCTTACAGGTGTAGATTCCAAGCTCCCCAAAACAAACCAGACAAGTACTGGTGTGTTTAATCATTAAAGTGCACACCGAGAGGGCAGACAACCAGATAATCTGATACAGAGGTACACGAGACAGTTGTTTACTCCTCATAATGCTAGATCTGTAAAGTAGCTCCATCCCGCAGGTATCAAGGTCACTCAGTAACCCAAGCTTTCCCAGACTTTAGTACCTCAACCTCTCCTACAATGAACCACACTGTCCTCTCTCCAAACCAGAGACTAGCCACTGAAGTTTAAGAGTATATTTTACCTGGCTTGAACACTTCCAGTATAATGCACCTGACCTTAATGCATACAAGGTAATTTTAGCCAAGGCAAGTTGTTACAAAGCATAGGACAGACCAAGTCTTCAGATCTAACATTGTAGATAGCACTAGGAGCGTGGGTCCAACTTCTTTTGACTCAAAGGGCAAAATGCCAAGCTCCTCTTACCAACTCGACTCCTGCAAGGGCACAGCTGTGATAAACATCAACCCCAGCAGCATATCGGATCTCAGAACATGATCCAGCTTTTAATGCTTTGCAAAGGCCTTTACAAAAAGATCACTTGGCGCCAGCACAAATACCAGAGGGAACAAAATGTCCAACAGATCATGAAGCTGATGGGTGACAGGCAAGGGGAAGCATAAAAAGAAACATGCAAGTTTATTCCTTATCCAACCCACCACTGGTGAAACCAAGGTGCAGTTAATGCAGAGTCTCTTATCCAAACTAACTGGGACCTAGGGTAGTCTGGACAAACATAACTGAACTGGATAAAAAGCTTATACAATCTTGTTTTATCTGCACATAGGGGAATGTATTTCTCAAACATTCAGCGATTTCAGTGGATAATGAATATTTTTCACACCAAAAGGCTACAAAACAAAACAAGTGAATACGTATGTTTATATATTCAGACTTTACGATTTTCCCTAACCAAAAACTTTGGAAGGCTGCGTTCAGATAACTGTCCTTTCAGATAATCGAATCTAATGTATTAAAATGTAGTCAGAACACGTACAAAAGGGTAACTCTCTGAAATGTTGGGACCTGCTACAGCCAGTCCTGAATAACTGACACTGAATAGCCATGGATAACCATTTCTCAGAATATTCCTTTTCTCCAAGGTATGGTGATCTTTGTTTGGTATATACAAGTTTGGGAGTGCCCCTTTGCAAAAAAGGGGTTTAAAGGAGAAGGGCGATGCTCACGATTCATTCTTCTGTAGTTTTGAGTATTTCTGTTTTGACTTGCTGGCAATCAGTATAGAGTACAGATATTTCAATAGGGAGTCATACAAATTATTTTTTCCATAGCATTTGGAAGAACACATTTTTACATCAGGACAGTGCTTTCTCCAAGCTACAGTTAGAGAGTAGTTAGAGAGTTAGCCATGTGCTTTGTGTACAATTACACAGTTCTTGCTTTGTACAGTAGCAGTTTTCATTCTGTAAACAAGAACAGCTACACTTTTTTTAAACATGTTTTACTCACATCTGCCTACCAACCACTATGCTGAGAGGTCAATTTCTCTTAGGAAAGGGGAGAACAGTAAAACCATCACATCAGCAGTCAAAAGATTTCTATCCTCCAGTCTGATATTGCGACGTGCCATGAAAGCACTCCTAGAAAAGGGATGCCCTGGTCTCCCATTCCAAAAGGGACTGCTCTCGCTATATCCCTGGTCTCCCATCAAATATTCTCTGGTAAAAGATTCACACCAACACAACTCTCTCAATCACCACCTCACGGAGAGGTGATAAGGCCAAAAGGTTCTCAGACACTCTGGTCGACTCACTCGTCCATCACCCAGAACGAAGTTTTATCCTTCTTCCACAGAGCCAGTCATTTTTAACATTACATTTTATTTTACTACTCCGTGTTGAGATTAACCTTATAAGCATCCAAAGATTACAAAATGGCTTTTAGATGGAGTACTTTCATAACAATCCACTACTTATCCATATTAAAATGTTGGCAAGGCTGAAATCGGACCATCACTCAGCTCATTAAGATGTCAAAAAGCAAAAATGGTTTCATCAGCGATTCATTAGTTTGTGTAACAATATTGGATACAAATTCATTCCTCCATTTGTCTAGGAAGTGCTCTTTTCACATGTAGGTGCACAGAAGTGTGGCTCAATCTGTTCCACATCGCAGATTTCTACAAGACTCGTGTTTACATTTTACAGCAAGAGTAAAATACAGGGATCTGTTACCATTGGACAGGGAGTGGAAAATGAGGAAGGTAAGAAATCAGTGTAGCAAACAGACGTGGTACGAGTACATACATAGAAAGATGCACAAGCAATGAAGACTGCTCATTCCATTGGGGGGACGGGGGACTAGAATAGGTTCAACGAATACTAGGCTAACGTTCCTGAAGAGCCATTTTAAATCTAAGCAATAATCTGAAGTTAGAATCAAACCTTGTACCTACGACAGAAAGGCAAACCATTATGCCAAACACACCCTAAAATAGGCAGAGAGATGGACCACACTGAATTTGCTTTGCCAAAGACAAAAACAAGTTCTACTTCAAGAAAAAGCATGTCCAGTGTAAGTATTAACTGTGGGATAATGGGGTAGTGCTACTACAACGGTCAAGCTAGGATACCAAGAAATTACTCAATTGTACTACTAATCAAGGAAGAGCAAAAATAATTAACATGTCACAGTAAAATGTTAAAATGAAACACTAAAATTTATTCTAGGAAAACACATTTCCAGATATCTGCCACAGAATAAACTATATTGGAAAACTGGGCACTTCAAAATGTCCATTAAAATTGCACAAAACATTAGGAGAGGAATTTTGAAAAACTTATAAATCTACATAGTGGGCAGAGATTCCTTTTGGTCTCCTGAAGGATGCAGACATAGCATGAGAAAGAATTTGAAAAGTGAATTAATGCTTCAAGCCAATATACACCAAGCAAAAACTGTCAAAATACAAGGAAAGGCAACTGCAGAAAAAAAAACAGTAGCAGGAAAGGCAACTGCATGAAGTGTCAAGAGCATCAGCATGGATTCAAAAGTCAAAAAGTAGACCAAAACAGTTTTAGGTGGAACAGATGTGTGGAGTCAAAAAATGAAGAAATAGGAGAAGGTGTTTGCTCTCTTGTTAAGACCCAGTTTGCATATTCTAGGGGAAAAAAAAAATTCACACACCACAGCCAGACAAGAGACAAATGCAGAAGTCAGGGAATACAAGTGTGAGAAATGTGCTAATTCCAAACTATTTCTACACTCTTCCAAAAGTGGCACAAGCAGAACATATACAAAAATTCATCCAGGACACTTGAGCACTTGCCCAGTGTGTAGAATCTTTGCTTTTACTGAAAGTTTTAGGTTCTACTTATCCTCTGCTATGTAGCAGAAAGCACAAAAGTCCACAGATTTACTGTGAAAGAAAACACAAATCAGTAAGCAGCAAAATGTACCTGGCACTATAAGCCATGTTCATGGCAGGGAGAGTGAGGGAAAGACAAATAAATTACTGAAAGAAAAAAAAATGCAGCAAGAGAGGCCCAGTCTACCATGACAACAGAAAAGTTACACACTCTAGTAAGGAGGAGAGAGTGTAGTGGCCACAAACAGGAAAAAGTCCCCTTCTGCATGCAACCTCAAGCATGCAGGCATAAGTCAAGTAAACATCTAGAAGCGCAGCAAGGAGATCAATCAGACCGCAACTTAACTGCCTTACTTCCTGTAGCACAAAACCTCAGGCCTCTTTCAGTTTCTATGTGGAGTGGAAGTTCCATTTCATAGATATTTATATTTAAGATTTTGTACTGTGGTAGTGGTGCTGCGGTAGCATTGTCGCCTCACAGTAAGACGTTGTCCTGTTAGATTGTCAGCTAGAGCGTCTTGTGTGGAGACATGCGTGAATGGGGGTACCTTTGTTGAAGGTTGTGCATCAGGGCTGGCAACTCAGCACGTAAAAATCTACTGCCAATCATTAGCGGACCAGAGTTCCACTGTGGCGACCCCTAACCGGGAAAAGCCGAAAGACAACATTAAACCTAGAGTAATAAAGGCGGTTTCTGACCTGATGGGACCTCCTAGCTAGCTTATCTTTAAGTGACTTAGCACTACTTTTGTTTCGACTGACATTGCTTTACATTTTCACTGGAACCGTCTAATCAATATTCACTCCAACTGTCTAAATCAAAAAAGGGTCCGCTGCCATGAATATGAACTTTCCCACAATCTCAGTTACCAGCTTGGTGGATATGGGCATCCTGAAGCACTGTAGAAACAGCCTCGTGTTACTTAATTCTCAAATTGAAGCAGTACGTGAGAAATGTATTCAAACGTCGTCACTGGAGGCAAAGATCTCACATACAAATACTCCTAATGTTAAGGTTGTCAGTAGCACACTCTCCACACACCACCCACAATTCAAAGTAGACAGACCCACAATTCAAAGTAGACAGACCCACATATACTTAGGCACTTAAATGCAACCTTCCTAAACCCCAAAGACCTCCTAGACAAAGTACACAATATCCTTAAAAACACTTTTTAAAACCACCCACATCAATACAAGTAGCCACCAAACAATCCAACATCGTCAGTGGAGATTCCTCAGTGAGACACACAAATGTTCCTCTCACCAAGCAAAGTAAGGAGAAAGTCACGCTCAGCTGCTTATCAGGGGCTAGGATCCGCCACATTATGCATACACACAGGTCACCTGGCCACAAGTACCAGTAGGACTGTCACAGTCCATGTGGGTGTAAAATGACCAGAGACATGCTTCTCTAAACTATATGAAGACACCACACCATCATGGAGCTCTCAGAATGTGTGTCCCAGCCTGGTATGAGCCCAGCATTGAACACCATTTTTCCTTCAATTGAGCCACAATACAAGGACTTCTGGTGTCATTCTAAGGAGATGCAATATGTCAGCATGGAAGATATGGTCAACAGACCACGCTGCTTTGCCAGGGATAGTCTGCACCTCCAGGCTTTCGAACATTTGGCTAAAACGTTGCTAAAAAGGCACTATGGGGGAAGACCGTGTCAAAGTACTTCCGACTAATCAAAACAAAGAAAAAAAAAAAAAAGTACTACTTCTCAATGATGCCAGGAGCCTAAACAAAAAAATCCACTCCCTAGAAGTGCTTTACTCTAGAGAATGCCAACGTCTGTGCATTAACAGAGATGTGGTTTAAAGCAGTGGAGAGCACACCGGCAGTACAAGGTTATAATGCCTTCCATACATTTAGACCAGCTGGGAAACAAAACAAGGACTAAAACTGGAGGCGTCTATTGGCATCAAAAATAAATATACTTAAAGGCTGTTCAAATAGGACAATGCACTTGAGCTGATCCAGGTTTAAAATCACCATAGGTAAAATCAAATACCACTTCCGTGCAAGCTATAGGTCCCAGTCTGCTGCAGGAAACAAATACCATTTAAACTTGTTTTGAAACACTTATCCAACCTAATACCATACTCCTAGACGACTAGTTACCCCACTATTAACTTGGAACCTTATATGACAAATGTCAAGCACAACAATTTCTGGATTTTGCAAACAAACTCCCCAGACCAAGAATTGTCAATACACCACCCAGGGGTGCAACCAAACTGGATCTGGTCCTCGACAATATGGGAGACTGCTGCACACCCCCTATTGTAATGTCTTCCCTGGTAAGGTTAGACCACAAAATGGTCTCCTTTTAAGTAAAAGCAAAATATGGACCCCCCAGCTAAACCTGGGATATTCCGTAAGTACCAAGGCTAACTTCCTGCTATTAAGTGATGAAATTTCAAGCCCCTATAAACCCTGAACACTGCTGCTTATGCAGAACTGTTAACATGCTTGTATATGGTTTCTGTGAATAGCTGCATATAGGCAGCTGTACCCACCAGGTAGTATAGAACAAAAAATAAGCCACCTTGGTGGAAAACAGCAGCAAGAAAATCATGGCAAAACTTAGGAGGTACAGCACCCAGCAGGATAAAAGCACTCACACTAAACTCCACAGAGGACAGTCTACAAAGCCAAATTTTAGGTACATTTCGCCTCCCAGGCCAAGGACAACCACAAGGCATTTTTTAGCTATGTCCTCAACATCAGACTATATATAACTGCGTGCAGAGCTCTTCATAAATGGAGCCACCTATACTGAGCCAGAAGATATAGCAAACTTCCTGGCTGATAAGTTCAGCTCCAGTTTTACTCCTCTCTCCCACTCAACCTTCCCTTAGGAAATACCATCAAATACAACTCCCCCTGCTATCACTAGGGAACAGGTCCTTAATGCTCCAAGGCAGACAGTATCCCAGGATGCCTTCTAAATAACATGAAACTTTAACCACAAACCTCGAACACCACATCACACACCAAATACTAAAAAGTTAAAAATTCCGTCGCTGTACCATAAAGGGCTGTCCTCCAGGCTAGCACAAAAATCTTCCACCAAGCTTTTGTAAAGGAATATCCAGGCTCTAAATAATCCAAAACATGAAACTTGACCTACCAGGCCCTCTGGAATTACTATTGAACTGCAGCCTCTAAACAGGCTTTGTGCCACCTGAATGGAGAACAGTCATCTCACTGCACATAGGTGGCCCATCTATAGACCCACAAGTCTCACTAGTCTTGTATGCAAGACCATGGAAAGAATCAACATGGAAATCAATAATGATATAGTAACCTCCAGTCACTGCACCTAATCAGACTATTTTGTCAAGGGCAGGTCATGCCTGCTCAACCTTTTGGACTTCTTTGAGGTGGTCACCAAAGCAAAAGGTGAACTGTATATGCTGCTAACCTTGACCTGGCCAAGACATCTGACAATATCCCACGCTGGCATTCTTTACAACTCAGGAGGTCCGATGCAAACATGTAGGACACCCATTGGATAGCCAACTGGCTCACAGACAGGACCCAGAAGTTAGAACTGGGGAGGCAAAAAAAAAAAAAAAAAAAAAAAAAGCAGTCACAAGTGGAGTCCCTCAGGGATAGATTCTTTGACCACTATTTTGGGCATTTACTTCTCAGACGTCAAGGCCAACACCCGTGATCTCTGGCTGACAATTTGCAGAAGACTGCAAATTAGGAGCAGACGCTGAATTTCACAGACACAAATGTTCGGCAGGAGGGGCTGACAAACTGGTGTCACAGCTATGGAAATTAAAGGTCAATAAATGCATAATAGTATCCTTCAGGAAGTCATCTACCCCTGGTAACTATATTGTATTGACAACACATTCAGAGATACCCCAGTAGTCAGGGACACAGTAATCTAGACTTTGAAAATCATGTGTCTATAGTAGTGAGAAAATCATTCCATGTTTTACAACTTGTAAACAAAGGTATGGCATCAAAGTCCCAGGAAGTCATTGTTCCACCGTATTCAGCATTCAAACCTAATACAATGCCCCCTCTGGTATGTGCCTAACCAGGCATATTCAACAACTGGAACATCCAGAGAAGTTCCTCACTAAAAGAATACAGGAAGCAAGTAAAAATATTCTGTGCAGACAAGGCCCTCTCCCTGCATTTGGTCTCCTACAGGCTGTTTAGGGGAGATCTATGCCTGGTATACAGGGGAGATCTATGCCTGGTATACAGGGCATTATCAGATCACACACTTTTTTGTAGATATGCAGGAGGTCCAAACAGCAGCAGAATTACCCGTTCTAAAGACAAACCTTGCCTGTGTTATAAATAGAACCTGCTGGAGAGACTAGTATGTATCCCAGAGATTAGCCCACCTCTGGAACATGCTCCCCCCATCCATGTGAAGCAGAGTTCCTCCACAACCCAATTCAAGTGCAACATGGACAGCTGGATGGGGAACAAGAAATTCATCCCTGGTTTGGCACCAGTGTCTTTAATGAACACAGGCAAATTGTAAATGGTTCAAATCCTGGGCCCCTGCTTACACTTAAAGGGTACCAGAACTTGTCATATTTGGGACACATGGCTAGGTTTAAAAAGGCCCTTGTAGTTGGCCTAGTGAACACCCATGAACCTATGATGGGGTGGGTAGTCCCAACAGGGGAGGGGAAAAAAATCCACCTCCCAATCCATTTTCCTAGAGTCAGGGTGTTGCCAACTATTGCCACCTCTCTCGATTCAGTGTTACTCAAACTCAGCCATGGCCTACTCTTGCACAACTCCGGCATCTTTATGCCAATTTTCCTCAATTTTCAACAACATCATATGATTTCCTACAGATAACTGAAGCCGTGGTGGTACGACAGTAGCGTTGTTACCTCACAGCAAGAGGTTCTCCTGTTAGAGTCTCGTCTGGGCTTGGGAATGTCGAGTGGGCTTGGGAGTGCCTTCTGTGTGGAGTCTGCATGTCCTCCCTGCGATTGGGTAGCGTTCGAAAGACATGCGTGAGTAAATGGGCGTACCTTCGTTGAAGGTTGGGTGTCAAGCTGGCACCTTGGAGTTGCATAAAAATCTAGCTGACTGGAGTTCCGCTGTGGCGACCGACGCCTTACCGGGAAAATGTGCCTGAACCACAGTAATCTGCTCCCTTTGACTTTCTGCAACTAAAGCTACTCTGATGCCATCCATTCCTTTGTCCCAGAGTGCAGACCACCCCACCCATATTCTGATACTTCACCACTTCTAGTTTAAACTTCACTGCCTTACAGAAGCAAAGGCCACACCACTGTTTTGCACACCTTACTTTCCAGCTTCTAAGTCATTCTTCTGTAACATACTGCTGCTTCCGATACTGTGCCAGTATTGTAGTCTAGCTTTAACTGCCTCAGAGGTCTCCACTCTTCTGGTATCTGGAATGGGTGGTTGAAGCCATTAAACTGCCTCACTGTTTTATAGTTTGCTCTCAATTTTCAGCCTTGTTTGATCCCACTCTCCTACCAAGACAACTGTCTTGCCTGTACTCAATTTCATCGCATATGCCTTTAGCTAACAATATGGGAACGGAATGCAAAACTTGTGCTTACTAACAGTCTTGCCTGTAAAGTAAGTCTGCCCGTAAGGTAAGGTCACGTTGGTCTGCAAAGAGCAGCTCTCTCATGTTCCCCTCTGACCTTTGTCAATATTGTTTATCACCAGTATGAACAGGAGTGATCTCAAGAGCTGAACCCTGATGCGCACCTGCTCCCTAGAGCCCCTCAGAGTCTGAACAGTTTGCACTTCTGCCACTGGTTCTCTGTCCAAGGCCTGCACTAAATTCTACCAGTATTTTCAGGACTTTGAACCATCATGGGACAGTTCAAATTGGCTCTCCCGGGACCTTGTCAAACACTTTGCCAAGTCTAGAAATGCCCATTTGACTCTCTCCTCATCTCCAACTTTTCCACTAGGAGTCACTGCAAACATTGGTTGGTTATGCTGCATCCCAACATGAATCGGACCTAGTCTCCCAGCTTTCCTACTTAATCACCTTCTCATCACTGACAGGAGTGGGATACTTCTGAACTCCCCAGAGAATGTTCCCTTTGCTCTTGTACACTGGCACTAGAATGCTTTTTCATTCATCTGGGTTATGCCTTTTTCTCCTTACCTCTACAAAACACCCTCGGAAGTCATTTCTCCCCAACTCAAACATCCTGATCATATCTGCCATGCACTCATCTGAGCCTGCTCCTTCCCCTGATTTTTTTCTTTGATGTTGTTCATTCCATGGTGGACTCCCTCCTTTTTCTCTGTAGGCAGTATAACTTCAGCAGAGTTTTCCAATTGTTGTTGTAGGCATACTTTATGAAGTGTCAGATGACTTTACCAGTCTGCAAGGCAAAGAGTATTATATGCAAAGTTAACTTCCAGAAGCCGATAGGTCTCCGATGCCTTGTTTCTTTGCTATTGTAATTGCTCCCTTAGGCCTCCGTTATCCCCTCGCGCAAGTGTTCCTTCTTAAACCTGGTCTATCTTTACTGCCTACTTTTTCCTGCACTCCTTTTCTGATAACTCCCTGGACTTCGGCACTCCATCAGCTTTCCTTATTTCCAGACCAAACTCTGACAAGCTGCCATTCCGCCACTTCAATGCAACCTACTTAACTCAAGCTAGAACCCCACCCCACCAGGGTATTTCATTGATCACTTGAATATAAAAGGTGAGGCTAAAGAGTGAAAATTCAAGCGCTTGCAGCTAACTGGCAACACCAGTGGTTTATGCTGTGGGCTGACTGTTGCACTGTGGATATCTCAGCAATTGGCGATTCTAGATCAATGACTTTTCTTTACTAGGAGGAAGTGATTGCATGTTACTACTCACACAACCTTGTAACTTTTTGGTGAACCACGTGTTGATCAGTCAAGCCATCTGCCAGACAAAACTTTGGCAAGGACTTATTTCTGTTGACACCTACATGAGCCCACACAAACCTTGTATCCTACTCTACCTGTCCGGAGATGAATATTCACATCCCTTCCAAATACCAGCACATACTACAACTACTGCCTAAAAGTACCCTCAGAGCAGACACCCAAAAGCACTACACATCTCCTCCAGGCACCACAATCTATGCTGACCACATTCGTAGGACATCAACTCCATTCAATTTTGGAGGCACCACTGACAACTCTGAAGTTTGGGAAGGAGACACCCAGCATCTGGGAGGAACTTCACACAAACATGGACAGACCATGCAAAATTCGTGTAGCCAAAGGTCAGGATCAAACTTTGTACCTTGAACTTGGAAAATGAAGCTCTTAATCATTATAGCAAACAGTTGCCTCCCAGGCTTCTGTGGTTTCCTGGAGCTGGCTTTCCTCTTTCACTTGTTTGTACTCATTCTGTGTTGTCTGACTTTGATTTTATCCGCTTTTAACCAGGACTTTAATATTATGGAAATTAAGGGTACATTGCTACCCTCTGCTGTAGCTGCCCTCATCAGTCCAAATTAAAACCACCACATTCAAAATCAAGAAGTGAAAGAAAGTTATCCCAGGAGGGAAGACATTGGGCAAGACCTCAGAATGGAAGACTACAGCTGCTCTGTGACTGCTAAGAACCCCATACCTAGGGACCTGCCACCTCTGGAGGAAATTAGGTTAGATGTTTTTGTCAATGCCACGCTGTCTTGATTCAGATGGGTCTCTATTGTAGTTCACTAAAAGTACCCCCCCCCCCCGTGAAAACCTAAAATCATTGACCACTATTCAACAAATATTACTTCCACGATTTGCTGAATTTACCAAGGGGCAAAGACAGTTAGCCAACGGGACATCTTTGTCCTTTTCTCCACGATTGATCAGAGTTGGTATATGCTGTATAGTTGAGGGGGCGTGGGATCGATTTAGTCATATGATGGCCCATTGTGCTGCGGGGCAAGTATTTCCCTCACCTTGGGTTAATTCAGCACACTGTGAAAGTGACTTCGCTGAATAGGGGTCTAGGATTAGGCATTTGCTGAAAGAACCTTTTTCCAATCTAGTCCCGAATCAGACACACAAACCTCATCTGGTTGGGGTGCCTTGTACAGAAATATCTAAAGGTGGCTTGCATTTAAATCCAACAGCAGCAAAAAACATACCATCTTTTTCCAGTCATTACATGCCCTTAATTTCAGCCCAAACCAAGATGGCCCATGGAACAGGGCATTCATAAAGATCACTTTAGAATCCTCAAAGTTTTGGAACCTGATCAAGGGGGTGGCACAGTGATTATGGACCAGCTCATGTACGAGACCAAAATGCACAATCTTCTGATGGATACTAATAAATATTCCATAGCTTCCTTGAATGAGGTTCATATTTCTTATAAAAACATTGATCTAGCCCTAAAGGATCTTTTGGACCAAAAAATCATCGAAGCAGACATCTATAACTTCCTGGAAAATCCTCACCCTAAGGTACCCGTTATTTTTGGGGTACCTAAGGTACATAAATTGATGGAGGACCCCCCTATGCGTCCAATTGTAGCAGCACAGGGGTCCAAAACCCACAATTTATCTAAATTCTTGGATTGGAAGTTGAAACAACTGTGGGGTAGGCAAGAATATCTTCTTAAGGATTCATGGGAATTCCTTCGAAGTGTTACGCCAGATCTATTTAGACCTGATATATTCTTTGTCACCATAGATGTGGTTGATCTCTTCTCTGTGATACCCCACAGTTTAGGGCTAGAATGGATTGAGGAAGCCCTGTGGGGGTGTAATGGGGTGACCAACAATGATGTCCATTTGGTGTTGCACTTATTAGAACTGGTATTGAAGTATAACTACATCTATTTTTCAGGAGAATATTTTCAGCAGGTTTCTGGGGTAGCTATGGGGGCCAATTGTGCCCCCATTTATGCAGATATGATTTTGGCCATCTGGGAACAAAAATTCGTCATGAATAGTGAATTTTCTAAATATTGGATACACTATTCAAGGTTCCTGGATGACATCTGCATTTTTTGGGTTGGACCACGGGACCGCATAGATGATTTTGTGGCATATCTTCACAATACCACGGAATTCTTACGTTTTACTTATAATGTTACCACCCAACAGTTGAATTATTTGGATGTTTCCCTTAGTAAAATGAATGATTGTTTCAAGTCCTGTGTTTACAGGAAACCTTCATTCTCTAATGGGTATCTTCATTACACCAGTTCTCATCCCAAATTCCAAAAAAGATCCATTGTGAAGGGGCAGTATGTAAGGGTGTCCCGTATGACATCAGAAGAAATTGATTTTGTCATGGAAGGGGAGAAATTAAAATCCTTCTTTTTGGAAAGGGGGTACCCTACAGCCTTGATCAATTCTGTATTTGAGGAAGTCAGAAATCTCAGACCTAGCCGCTTTGCCCCCATATTGGGGAAGGCTAAGACATCTTTTGAGGATGTTCTACTATATGGGCCTCAAGTTAAATCGAGCCCTGAACAGATGTTTATTACACAATATAGTCAGCAAGCAGGAGAGATCAGGCACATCATTGAGAGGGAATTTAATGACTTCAAAGAATTTACGGATTTGGCCAACCTCAAGGATCTGACATGTAAAGTAGTATATAGGAAAGGATTTAATGTCAAAAGGTCTCTTGAACAGAATACTAAGATGAAAAGAAAAAATATGCAAAGAAAGGGGACGTTTCGTTGTGGGTGCTGTGCACAATGTAAATATATAATAGACCAGGATAGTTTGTATTTGGAAAGTAGAAATAGAAAGTTGTGGTCAGATGGTTTGTATAACTGTAACTCTAGGGGATTGGTGTACTTGGCTGCCTGCCGTTCTTGCCAGGCATTTTATGTCGGCAAGACGGAGAGGCAACTAAGGAGGCGTATATACGAATACGCCTATGATATACAGAGAAAACTTAACACCAATGCGCTTTTTAGACATACTTTGATTTGTGAAGGGGCCTCTTAAGTTTTTTGTTTTGGAATCTGTCCCACAGTGCAGTAGGGGGGGTAATTGGTCTGCATTGTTATCTCACAAAGAGACTTGTTGGCAGATCTTATTAGAATCAAATAAATACCCAGGGCTGAATGATTCTATTTCCATAGCCCCATATTTAAAATTAAAGGCAGATAAATTGTAAGGTCATGGATTCCTACTTTGCACTGTGGAAGTTGTATGTACTCAATGATTTAGAGTTTTGTCTAAAATTATATTAGTTTAGTTAAACAGTTAACATTTATTATTATTTACTTTATTTTTGGTTTTAGTATCTATGTAATTTTAGTAAAACTTATTTAATGGTATTGGTGATGCCCTTTATAGCATTCATTATTTTTAATGTTAACATGGTTTGGGCTGTATATATATATATATATAAACCATTTATTAAGTATGTACTGCTTTAAATTTTGATTGCATCAATTTGAGCAGTTGTATATAAAATGAATGTGGTGAGGGGTGGTTTTTATTCTGATGAAGTTGTTTTAACAACGAAAAATAGAAGTTATGTCCTTACCATAACGTTCCATGTGGAGTGTTCATCTCGCCTTTGTTCTTACACATGGGTTCGGAGCCAAACCTCGGCTCCGTAGCTCTGCATCGAGAAGAAGCTCGAGGACATCCAATACCCACAATCCCCCTCTGCCTTTACCTCAGATCTAGTTTGCAAGCAAACCATACCAAAAGCACGCACACATGCCAAACTATATACAAAAGTACATATATACAACATACCAAAGGTATAATAGTTACACTAATAGTGCAACAGCAGAAGGAGAATACTCCAGACCAGGCACCAAATAGAACGTTCTTCCTAAGGGTGGGAGGGTGGGACTGTAAGAACAAAGGCGAGATGAACACTCCACATGGAACGTTATGGTAAGGACATAACTTCTATATGTGATAGTGTTCAATCTTGTTCTTACACATGGGTAGCCCTAGCTCCTAGTTCCTGAGGAACTCACGGAGGGCGTTCTTGAGCACAGTGGAACCAAAGGTTGCCCTGTCCCTAGAAACCTTGTCTACCTTATAATGAGAAATGAATGTATGTGGTTTAGACCAAGTAGCAGCTGCACAAATAGCGTCCAGTGGAAGGCGGGCTGAATGAGCCAAAGATGTAGACACTGACCTTGTGGAATGTCCTTTGGGCTTGTGTAATAGGGTTTGATTTGAAGAATCGTAGACATAGATTATACAATCCGTTAACCATTTAGAAAGAGTCCTTTTGGTAACTGCAAGTCCTTTCCTGCTATCAGCAAAAGCCACAAAGAGTTGATCTGTTTTTCTGTGATCTTTTGTTCTATCCAAATAAAATCTTAGCTGTCTGTGAACATCTAATTTGTGTAACATATACTCCATTTTGTTGGAGTGGTTTTTGAAGAAAGTGGGTAACTCAATGGACTGATTAATATTGTTAATATTGTTAATAGAACATACTTTAGGAAGGAAGGATGAATTGGTTCGAAGAGAAACTCTGTCAGAGTGGAAGATCAAATGGTACTTGATGGAGAGAGCCTGAAGTTCAGATACTCGTCTAGCGGAAGTAATGGCTACCAGAAAGAGAGTTTTCCAGGATAAAAATTTTAATGGGCAAGAAGAGGCAGGTTCAAAAGGGGACAACATCAATTTAGATAGTAATAAGTTTAGACTCCAAGGTGACGTAGGAGATCTGACCGGTGGTCTAATATGAAAAACTCCTTTTAAAAAGGCTTTACAAAGTCTGTGAGCCATAACAGGAGCTCCACACTCTTCCACATGGAAATTTGAAATGGCAGCCAATTGAACTCTTAGTGTAGCAGGAGAAGCACCCTGATGGAATAAATCCATTAAGAACTCTAAGATCTTATTCAAAGGAGCTATAAAAGGATCCACATGGTGTGTATTCGCCCAGAATACAAATCGCTTCCATTTGCTAGCATATGTCTTAGTAGTGGAAGCTTTATGCCACCAAAATATCCTGGACTGCTGGTGACAAAAGATCAGACCTGGCTAAGTTGGGAATTGGAGCAGCCAAGCTGTCAGATGGAGGGATAGAAGCGAGGGATGGGGAACCCCTGACGAATGAGTCAATAGAGCTGGCTCTGGGTCCAGAATCCAGGGTTCCCGAATGCAGTGTATCTTCAGGAAGGGAAACCAAATTTGACGAGGCCAGAATGGGGCAATGAGGATTATCGTCCTGTGTAGGTTCTTGGCTTTCTGGAGAAACCTTGATATCAGAGGAAAAGGGGAATAGGAGTCCAACCAGTGCGTCCCTGGGACTTCCCTGGAAAGTAGCTCCTGCATTTGGCGTTCATTGGAGACGCAAACAGATCGCAGGAAGGCTAAAAAATCCTTTCCGCCACTGACTGTTTTAGAGACCACTAACAGAATTGCTCTGCTCAGCCTGTCGGCTATGGCGTTGGATGACCCGGGATGTGCGTTGCTAATAGCGACCCGTGGACTCCGCCCACTGCCAAATTCTCATGGCCTCTCTGCATAGTTGATAGGACTTGGTTCCCCCTTGTTTGTTTATGTACCAGACTACCGACATGTTGTCCGTCTGAACTGCAATAGTCCCTAGAGGAGGAAGAAGGGGAGCAAAGTGTTGCAACGCTAGAAACACTGCCCTCAACTCTAGAACATTGATGTGCAGATTGTACTCCAAATTGGTCCATTCGCCTTGGACTGTCTGTCCCTGAAAGATGCCCCCCCACCCTATCAGGGAAGCGTCCGTGGTCACCGTAACTGTGGGCGTGGGTAGCACAAACTGCCTCCCCTGGGAAAGGTTGCATTGAAGCCACCAGTTTAGATCTGTTTTGCAAGTCTTTGTTATAAGAATCTCGTGTTAGAGGTAGTTGTTGAAATGACCATTGTGCAAACAGCAGCCATTGTAGGACTCTCATGTGCAGCCTTCCCAGGGGAATTGCAATAAGGGAGGCTGACATGAGGCCCAACACCTTCAGTACTAGTTTTGCAGGAGATTTCCTTGACAAGAGTAGAAGACGTATGTGAGTCTGCAGTGATAATATCCTTTCTGGGGGGAGCTTCAGAATTAATTGACGTGTGTTTAACTCTGCTCCTATGAACAAGATATTTTGTTATGGCTGAAGTAAGGATTTTCCGAAATTTACGGATATCCCTAGGTGAACACACAGCTGAAGAACATAGTCTCTGGTCTGCAGTAGTTGACCGGTGGTGGCGAAGGAGCCAGTCGTCCAGATACGGAAACACCTGGAATCCCTGACATCTCAAGTGAGGCGCTACCACTGCCATACATTTGGTGAAGACCCTGGGGCTGAGGTCAGACCAAAGGGCAGGGCTCGAATTGAAAGTGATTGGCTCCCAGCCGAATGATCTCTGGATGCCCTGGCCATTTTGATGTGGTAGTATGCATCCTCTAGATCTATTGAGCACATCCACTCGTCCTTCTGTAAGAATGGAAGGATCGATTGAAGCGTGACCATTGAACTTTTCTTTCTTGGTATTGAGGTAGCTTAGGTCTAGAATGGGCCTCCAGTCCCCTGTTTTCTTTGGAACTAAAAGAACCTTGAGTAAGTCCGAATCCTTGTTGGTCCGCTGGGACTGGCTGGATGACTCTTTTCTAGCAGCTTTGAAATTTCCAAAGCTGCTGGCTCTGTACATCTGGGAGTCTTTTCTTTGGAATGGGATAGGATAGGAAGGGTATGGAATAACCTCTGGTAACTACGCTTTTACCCACTTGTCTGTAGTTATACTTTGCCAGGCCTGAGGGTATAAAGCTAAGCGACCCCCGACTGCCTCCAGAGCAGGACAGTCGGGCCTCCTCTCAGGAGTGCTGGAAAGGTTTACCAGGGAGTGTATCCCTGTCACCTTGATGTTGCGGACCCCTCTGCCGCCAGGCGGCGTCTTCCACCTCTGCCCCTCCTCTGCCTCTAGAGGGGCATCACCCTGTGTGCCTGAGAAAGACCCTTGGGGTTTTGAAACCACATTTTCCACCACGTTGCCCTTTGGGGTACGGTCTAGTTGGGGTGGAAAAACAGACTCCGACAGCAGACAGAGTCTTTCCCTCTTGTTTACACCGGGTAAGGGTCTCCTTTACTTTGGGGCCAAAAAGTGGCACCGTCAAATTTGTAAAGGAAGACTTGAAGGCTTCCAAAGGAGCATAGGCGCATCCAGGATTGTCTGCAATCGCTGAAGCTGCTGCCCTACTCGAACCTTAAATCAGCCTCATGGACGAGTTAACAATCGATGTTAGGGTATTAAGTTGCTGTCACTTTCTCTGAGACAGCTGCATCTGTAGTACCCTGGAGGGTATCTCCCAACTCTTTGACTAGATCCCTCTGCAGACGTGTAAAATGGGTCAAATAGTTCAGGGACCGCATGGAAAAAGCCGCTGAACTAAAAATGCGCTTCCCATATCTATCCATCGTCCTAGAATCTTTATTAGGCGGATGGACAGACGTAGAAGACTCCGACATCTCCTTTTTCGTGGCTGCAGCCACCACCATGGCATCTACTGGAACTCCTTTTGTAAGGTAGGACTTATCCTGAGGTGCTGTGATGTACTTGTTCGGTTTCCTAGGAACAGGTTCAACTGTGACAGGAGCCTCCTGCAATAAGTTCCATTAGTTCGTCCGAAGGCGGAGGACCCAGGAGGAGGAAGGGCGAGCACCAAATGCCTTCAGCAGAACTGACTCATCCTCAGAAGGGGTAAGGGACTGCCAGTCACCTCTCTGTTTAAGGATCTCCAAGATGTCAGAAAAAGAGACATCCTCTGAAGGTGACTTAGGGACCCTTCTGACTCATCTAAGTCAGTATCAGATGTCAAGGATTCTTGTGGAGAATCCAAGTGTCTCCTCTTACACAGTCTTTTCCTAGGAACTTCTTCGTGGGAGCATCCGAAGAAGCCTCCGAGGAAGAGGGGCACCCTCCAGGGGTGGCTGAGACACTGGTGCCCGGCGCTTGGGCGTGGCCGTGGGTGCAGAGGAGGATAACGGTCCTTTGTGGGGAGGAGAAGCTGTACCTGCTGATGTGGTTGTCTGGGTAGACAACACCTTCCTCATGAGGTCGAAGGCCCCGGATCCCGAGTCGAGGTATCTCCCGGTTCGAGGAAATGGGAAGAATCCCGAAACAGGAGCCGAAGGCACCGAGGAACCGAGTCAATCCGTGCGAGGCAGAGAGTCGGAACGAAACATCGGTTCGACTCGGTCCCAGAACCAAGGACGGATCTTCGAGACTCCAGTACCGGATCGGATGGAGTCGAGGTTACGGTGCCGACCGAGAAAAACGGTTCTGGCACCGAGGGCTCCACAATCATCAGTTCAGCCTCTTCCGGCTCCGAAGACTGGACAGGTCTCGGAGGAGGAATGGATGGAGATATTGGAAGGCCTTCAAGTCTCGACACCAACTGAGAGGAGACCGAGATGAGCTTGGATAGAGCCGTATTCTCCCATCAATTTCTGCACCACACGGTCCACATCGGTGTCGGAGAGGGGTCTAGAAGAACGAGTCGAAGGGATCGAAGACGGAGCCGACCTCAGCAGAGTCGACGGAGGGAGCTCCATCACCGGTTCCAAGACTCGAGGCTCGGAAACTGCCAAAAGTTGAACACAAGTCTGTGGAACCGGTGATCTAACTGGATCAGAAGAGCTCGGAGCCGATGACTTTGGCTCCGACTTGGATGCCTGGTCTGAAGCATCCAGAGCCTCCTGGAAAGAGGGTTTTAACAATCCTCGATCCATAAGTTTCCTGCGCCTATCTGTCATGACCCTCCCACTAAAAGAGTGACAAATAGAGCAGTCCTCTTGTAAGTGGAGAGGGCCAAGACAGTAGACACAGGAACTGTGGTTGTCTGTGACTGACATTTTCTGGCCACACTGACAACGTTTGAAACCAGATTTCATCTTTTCAGACATATTCACAATGAAATAACAGTCCAGTCCAGTTACAAGTCAAATCCAGTAATAAATGTCAAATCCGGGAAAAAAAAGTCTGTTTGATAAAACTAAAAACAAGTTTTTAGTCACAGAAGTCGAATCCGAAGTCTAAATCAGTTATAAAGGTTTAGTCAGAAGTTCAAGAAGGGGTAGGCCCCGAACGATCTAACTCGAAAGTTAACAAGTTAACTTATACTAAGTATAGAAAATTCTGACACTGACACACCTACTCTCACTAAAGTAACTAGAATTTAAAGAAACTTTCTGAAAATAGTACAGAATAGATAAAATATCTTATCTGGCTAGTCTCCAGCGATGCAGCAGCGGCAAACTAGATCTGAGGTAAAGGCAGAGGGGGATTGTGGGTATTGGATGTCCTCGAGCTTCTTCTTCTCGATGCAGAGCTTGCAGTCGGAACCCATGTGTAAGAACAAACGGCGAGATTGAACACTATCACATCGTTGCTTAAGTGGATGTACGTTAAATAAAACTTTTACTACTGCTACTGCCTATACGTGCTTATTCCTGGAGGATTACTGTTCTTATTGTGTGTTGGCGGTGTTTGTGCTCTTCCTTTTGCCTGTTTAGCTGCTTGCCTTTGGTGGAATCCTCAAAGTTGGTTAACAGACAAGACAGCTGCACAGACCCTCCACAGCAGGAGCAGTGTTACAAGTTGCATGCATCCCGAGATTTGCCATGGAGTATACTCTAGGATATGAAAGTCTTAAACTGGCTGATTGTATGGTGGATTTTGTAGTACAAATGCTAATGAGCTCCAACTGGGCTAGATAAGACTTATACAGTGCATATTTGTTCCCTCTACATCTCTGGAGGTGGTTCAACTCAACAGGACTAAGCGGCTGTGAGATGGAGCAGCTGCTAAACACTAGAGTAGAAAGCACAGGCATTACCACTAGAAGGCTATAGTGATCTCTCCAGTTTGTGGGGTTGCAGGGGGGGGGGGGGGTCATGGCTCCATTACTTCAGCATTCAACTTTGCTGCGGGAGACTCCACATGCTTCCTCTTGAATGATGCGTACATCTAGAATATGAACAGAAGAGACACCTTTTCAGAGAAGAATAAATGGAAGGGATCTCCGACGTTGCTTGATCAGTCTACCTTTAAAATGACTGATCTGTGGGGCTTCAGACTCTGATGGGATGCAGAGGGGGCAGGAGAAGCCACAGCATGGATGACTGCTGATGTGGAATACAGAAGGAGCACCCTACTACGGCAAGTGCTAGACATAAAAGTTCCATTGCCTGTGCAAGAAAGAGCGTCTTTACCCCATTGTCTGTGCAAGAAAGAGTCTCTTTACCCCCGAGCTGCAGCATGTCAAAACTCAGTCCTACTCGATTCTGAAACAGATGCAGATGTCTTGACAGTTTATACAAGCTGGGGCATACACACAGATGCTACGTGGGCCTCCTCAGGGCTAGTTCCAAAAGCAAAGCTCAGTGAGGAAAGCTTCAGCATTCTAGGCTGGGGAGAACAACTGGTCTAGCGGCTACCTGAAGAAAAGGGGAAGACTTTCCACAATTTCTTGTGGAAATTTTTTTTTTTTTTTGCAAAGTAACACTCAAGGTGCGATGCCTTGCTGCATTAGAATGCCATGCTAAAACCATTGATAAGGTTTACAGTAACCTCTCCATCAGCTTCTGAACTAAATTTAGTTAGACCGCAAACTGGACATGCCTTTGAAGGAGAACGCAGACTTTAAAAAGCAACCTTAAAAAAAAAAAAAAAAAAAAAAGTCTACTTTTTAATGCCACCTTGTACACTACACTCTTTATAGCATTATCTTGTGGGATTTGATTCAGAGAGCTTTTCATGGGGTTCAGCAGAAGTTAAAGTCAGAACAAAGCTGACAAAGATTTAACAGTCTTTCCTATGAAATGCACACAACTTTGATGAAATATGGCTCTCCAAACTACACACTTGCCCCACCTGCTTGCAGAGGGATTCTCTCTGCACAAGCAAACCTATAAAACCCAGACACCAGCAAAACAAGTCACCAATATAAAACAAAAGAAACTTTATAGAAAATATTTTCTCCTATTAATTCGCACAAAATGTGTACTTTTCAAAGACTGCCACAGGAAACCAAACACGGAGAACACAACTTTTAAAGAAATGGCTAAAAGAAGTTACAGCCCATTACAGGTAACCGAGAACACAATTTAGAGAATACAGCCCAGTGTTATTTAGACCAACTCTGTGCAGCAACAAAGATCTGAATAGGGAGAGTAAAGAGCATCACAAGACAGGGAATATGCAGCCAAGCAGCCTTACTACCAGAGGCCTTAACCTACAAGTTGACAAGGCTGGACCCACCTTTAAAGTCCCCCCCCTAGTACTCAAGGAAATGAAAGGACAGTAGAGTTTAATTCAGGTACTTCGACTCCTAATACAGTCACTTTTCTTACTCAAGATTTGAGAGGAACTCCATAACACACAAAGTTAAACTCCACTGTGGTTAACTCCATGAGCAAATTAAGCCTGATACTACACAGCAGCACCTCCCGGATTAGACACTCTGATGCAATCTTTCACGCTAAAGCACATCTTTAACTGCTAAAAAATTACACAACTTAATGCTCAAAACTAATCTGCTGTACACCATACCCATTACTCTGGAATTTATTCGTGAGTCATCCCAAAACAATAGATGTGCCCAGACATCACTGCCCACTCCTACATACCACTTGTTCTCCACCTTTAAAAATTATTGCAGCTCAGCTCCTAAACCATTCAACTCGCACACAACACGTAACCTGGACCTTAGCCATACAAAAGCTTCATCATACCACAGAACTAGCCATTCTGTTATCTGCATGCACCCTTTTACATGCTTCCATGCAACTGCTTTTAAATCACTTCCTTCTATTTTGTCAAACCTCTTCAGTGGTCACAACAAACTGAACACCGCTCACTAGGTTACTAATCCCTGTATTGTATATATAATTACAGTTCAGTTTACCCCTATTAGGTTTAGCTAGCTTGTGCCCGAAAGGATGGAAGTGCCAATAGCAAAATGGCTAACAAAACATTTTGGAGAGAAAATGGTATTTTATTTTGGTATCCCACCCAATTTAAAAAAATTGACTGCATCCATCAACTCCCCCTCAGTTTTGCACAGGGGGTTGGGGCGTCACCCCAGAGGAAAAATAGAGCCAATGTTCACACCACCAGGTGGCTAGCCCTATGGGTCTTCCATAAAACCCCCAGCCAGTTTAGTCTACAATCCACCTAATGGTCTTTGGGTGGCACAGTGACAGTGGGTAGTGTCCACCTCATAGCAATGGTCTTTGGGTGGCAGTGACAGTGGGTAGTGTCCACCTCATAGCAAGAGGTTCCTTGGTTCAAGTCTCAGCTGGGGCGATTTCCATACAGAATGAAAATTTGAGATAGCAGCTAACTGAACTCTAACTGTAGCAGCTGCTCACCCTTCCTTAAAAATTTGTCAAAAATTCCAAGATCGAAGATAGCAGAGCTCGAAAAGGGTCAATGTTCTGCGCGTTGGTCCAAACTGAGAACCTCTTCCATTTACTGCCATATAATTTCCTGGTAGATGGCTTGTGAGAGGACAAGAGAATCTGTTGTGTATCTTCTGAAATTGAATGAAGCCTGGCAATTGGGGGAAGTGGATTAGCCAAGCAGTCAGTTTCAGGGACTGTACAGAGGGATGAAGGTCCCCCGACGGGTGTCAGGTCTGGAACTGGGTCCAGGATCCATGGATCCTCCAACAGATCCATGGAAACAGAAACCAAATCTGTCGAGGCCAGTAGGGGGCTATGAGTATAACCTTCCTTCCCAGCAATTTTGCTTTCTGTAGAAATCAGAGTATTAATGGGAAGGGTGGAAATGCATAAAGGAGACCCGGGGGCCAATCATATAAAAGTGCATCTCTCGGGGGGTGACCAGGAGGTGGTATCAGAGCAAAGTAGCTTCTGCATTTTGAATTGATGTGGCTGGCAAAAAGGTTGCAGCAAGGTTGGCCCCATTTGCAGAAAATCAACTCCGCAACCTGTTGATTGAGAGACCACTCATGAGGGAGTAATATTGCCCTGCTTAGCTTGTCCGCTACGACGCTGATTTTCCTGAGATGCGGGTTGCTAACAGAAAATGCTGGGACGACACAGCCCACTGCCAAACCCTGAGTGCTTCTCAACAAAGGTGGTAAGACTTGGTTCCACCCTGCTTGTTCAAGTACCACACTACTGACATGTTGTCAGTCTGAATTGCAATAGTCCCTAGAGGAAGAGAGAGTCCTGAAAGTACTGCAAAACACCAGAAGTACTGCTCTCAGCTCTAGAACACTGATGTGCAGATGCAATTCTTGATCTGTCCATGTGCCTTGGGCAGTCATTCTCTGAAAATGCCCCCCACCCTATCAGGGAAGCATCTGTGGTCACAGTGGCTACTGGGGGGGGGGGGGCAAAGGGTCTCCCTACTGTAACATGAAGAGATGTCAACCACCACCGAAGGTGTCTCCTGCAAGAATCATGTGGTGCACTGGTAGTTTCTGACAAGACCACCGAGTGAAAAGAAGCCACTGAAGGATTCACATATGCATCCTTGCCAGTGGTATAGGCAGGATTGCTGCAGCCATCAAACCTAGTACTTTCAATACCTCCGTTGCTGTAGCTTTGTTTTTCGCCAAAAACATCAGCTCACTGGTGTCAAAGGGAGAGTTTTTCGATAGGGAGACGTAGAGTGGTGGTTGAGGTATCCAACTGTGCTCCTATAAAAATGGTATGCTGAGATGGCGATAAGGCAGACTTTTCGAAGTTGATCATAATGCCTAATTGGTGGCACAGTGTCAGAGTGTATTGTGTTGCCCGAGTCAATTGATGCCTGGTGGCAGCGATGAGGAGCCAATTGTCTAAGCATGAAAACACCTGGAATCCTAGACGCCTCAGGTGAGCCGTGACCACTGCCATGCATTTGGTGAACACTCTGGGGGCTGACGTGAGACCAAAGGGCAGGGCTCGAAACTGGTAATGGATTGGCTCCCAGCCGGAAGCGCAGATGATCTCTGGAGCATCTGTCCATCTTTATGTGATGAAATGCATCCAATCGCCTTTCCCTAAAAAGGGAAGAATGGACTGCATAATTGGTGGCACAGTGTCAGAGTGTATTGTGTTGCCAGAGTCAATTGATGCCTGGTGGCAGCGATAAGGAGCCAATTGTCTAAGCATGAAAACACCTGGAATCCTAGGAGCCGGTGAGCAGAGACTGCTGCCATGCATTGGTGAACTGGTAATGATTGGCTATGATCTCTGGAGCATCTGTCCATCTTTATGTGATGAAATGCATCCAATCGCCTTTCCCTAAAAAGGGAAGAATGGACTGAAGCGGGACCATTCGGAACTTCTCTTTCTTTACGAACTTGTTGAGTCTGTTGCGGTCTAAGATAGGTCTCCAGTCCCCCGTTTTCTTTGGTACCAAAAAGAATCTTAAGTTCCAAATCCGACTGGTTGGGTGACTTTCTACCAATCTGTGGACCTCTACGATTGCTTGTTCCCTGTGATTGGGTGGAAAATCTGGGATTTTTTGATAGGAATGGGAGAGGTAAAGAACGGTATGAAATATCGTCTGGAAATGATGCTTTGTACCCAAGTATCCAATGTTATGTTTATCCAGGCTTCTGGGTACAAAGACAAGCGACCCCTGACTGCCTCCAGAGCCAAACAGTTGGGACCCTTTCAGGAGCACTGGTAGGACTGACAAGAGAACTGATGTCACCCTGTTGCTGCAGACCCCCTCTGCCACGGGGTGGCGTCTTCCGTTAAAACCCCCTCCTCTGCCTCTAGGAGGAGGTTTCACCACGTGTCGTGAAAGGCTGCTTGAGTTTTTCGGAACCACATCTCCCCCCCAGGGCCCTTCGGGTAGGGCCGAGTAGGAGTGGAAAAGCAGACCAACGGCAGATAAAGTCTTGCACACCTCACACCTGGTTAAAGCTTCCTTTACTTTGGGCCCAAACAGTGAGGAGCCATCAAATGGGGTATTAATAAAAGAAGACTGACTGGCTGACTTCGGTCGGCCACTCCTGCAGCTACTGTACTCTGGAGAGCATCTCCTAGCTCTTTCAGGAGATCTCTCTCTAGTCTTGTAAAATGGGTCAAGAAGTTCAGTGATCGCAGAGAAAAAAAGTCGCTGAACTAAACATGTGCTTCCCATATCTATCCATAACCCCAGAATCTCTGTTAGGGGGATGGATAGAAGAGGATGTCTCAGATACTTCCTTTTTGGTGGCTGCAGCCACCACCATAGCATCCACAGGCACTCCTTTTGTCAAAAATAAAAAAAGGACATCAACTGGGGCAGATATGAATTTATTGTGTCTATGAGGGACAGGTTCCATGGCCTCCGGTAACTCCCACACCTTACGAGAGACCAGATCCATGAGCTCGTCGTAAGGCGGAGACATCCAAGAAGTGGAAGGTTGAGACACAAAAGCCTTCAAGAGCACAGGACATCCTCAGTAGGGGTCTTGGACTGCCAGTCGCCCCTCTAAGGATCTCTAGTATCTCTGCAAAAGATATCCTCAGAGAGGGACTGAGGGGACCCTTCTCACTCATCTAAGTCAGTGTCAGATTTCAAAGACTCCTGTGGGGAGTCTAAGTGCCTCCTCTTGCACAGTCTTTTTCTGGGCACCTCCTCAGTGGGAGGGTCTGGGGAGGTCTCAAAAGCAGGGGACACCCTGTGGGGATACTTGAGGCTCAGGGTCTCTACGCTTGGGAGAGGTTGGTAGATGCAGTAGACACAGGAGCTTGAGGGGAGAGGGAAAGCTGAACCGATGCTGATGTCTTTGGAGATGAAACTCTCCTCACAGCATTGAAGGAACCATGGCTCCGACGAGGAGTGGACGGACCAGAGAGTACCGTCCAATCCTCCCACACTGAAACCCTGGACTCTAGCTCAGGCTCTGAGCTCATCCAAGCCGAAGCCCCAAGAGGCAGTCTCGGCACCGACAAGTCTGTGAGACTATCCTCCCCGGACCCAAGTGGAGAGTGTTGGCTCCTAGAGCCCTTGGTCGGCACCAAGAACATCCGAGTAGATGGAGCCAATAACCCCGGAGAGGATATCGGCTCCAACCACCATCAGTTAGACTTCCCTCGGCTCAGAGTCCAGAACGGCCTGGAGAAGTAGACAAGTTCGGTTCCATGGTCTTCAGCACCAACAAGCTGGTTGGGGCCAACAATTTCTTAAGTCCTGGTGCCTGTAAAAGCTTCTGCTCTAGCCGATCCATGTCCAAATCCAAAAAGGTTGACTGAAGACTTAACTGAATGCACCGAAGGTGCTGACTGAAGCCGAAGTGAAGGAACTTCGGAGACAGGCTCCAATACTGAAAGCTGGCTTTGAATCAAAGGTACACTCTGCTCCAATGACTGTGGAACAGATGAACCTCCTCCTGAAATTTTAGCCTTTTTGGATACCTTATCTGAAGGCTTGGGATTTTGAAGATTTGGAAGACGTACTAGCACCTTCATGGCTATTCAAAACCTCTTGAAAAAGATTGCTGTAGCAATCCTCTGTCTATAGGTTTCCCCCTTCTCCCCAAGAGTACTCTTGAAGAGAAGGAGTGACAAATGCTACAGGTGTCTTATAGGTGCTTGGCCCCCCAAGCACTAGACACATTGAATATGTCCGGGACTAAGAGTCCCACAGAAAAAAAGCTAACTGCTAAAGGTATTAATAGTAGGAAAAAGGGCTAAAGGCTCACACAAACTAAAAGCCAAGTCCCTAATTTAAAATTATTTAAACTATCTAAAAATAATAAAACACACACTACATAAATATATCAAAAAGGAAAACTTTTTTAAAACTTTGTTTCTAAACTGGTCCGAGCTATCTGGATCAGAGAGATCTCTCTTGCCGTGGCAAACTAGATCAGAGGTAATTCTAGCAGTGCATGGTGGGATAAGGGGCAGGTCTCGAGCTACTGGCAAATCTTGAGCTTGCCATCGGCCATGTCGGAGCAGAGGATCGGCTCCAACCCATCAGGGAGAATAAAAATCGGTGAGATTAACAACTTCACATCTATACATTTCTTGGCAATGAGCTTGAGCCCATGGCTCTGGCACCAAGCATCTGTTTTTGCAAGGCCCTTTTGTAGAATATCCACATCATTGGGGATTCAATAATGGCTCCCAGTTTTCAGTTATCTGTGAACTTTGTTAGCCAGTGTCCCTTAGTGTTGGCCTGTACTTCAGCGAAGTAGATGCCAAACAAGAGCGGTCCCAGGACCGAACCCTGAGGTACTCCACTTTACAGTGTGGATTCTGTCAGTAAGTCAGTTGGCAACCCATCGAGTGATGTAGGGATTAATGCCCAGCTTAGTAAGTTTATCTATGATTCCAGAGTGGAAGATGGTGTTGGAAGGCCTTGGCGAGGTCCAGATAAGCTGTGTGGACCACCTTACCCTCATCCACAGCTCTGCAGACTGATTTGAAGTCGTCAATCAGCTTCAGGAGACAAGATCAGCCCTTCACAAACCCAAACTGAGTGGGGTCCAGTGTTTTAAGGTGGCCAATGTCTGTTTCTAAGTTCTATGATAATACACTCCATGGCCTTGCAGATGAGGCTCGTCAGACTGATGGGGTGGTAGTTCCTAGGATCCAAGGTGGATCTCCCCTTGAGGAGTGGGATAAACTGTGTGCCACTCAGTGGGCACAAAGCCCAAGGCGAGGCTATGATTAAACATGACACTTATGTGAGGTGCCAGTTCATGTAGTACACAGCCCAGGATGTTGTCTTGTCTCATGGATGCTGTATTCTTAGTTTTGGAGTGTGTGTTTTTTTACCAGTGTGGCCATTACCGGAATTTGTCAATCTTTCAGTACTGACATGAGCCCTTTAGGGGGTGAAGTTGGCACTGTGCCAGGATATTGGCAATATCCTTGGGATCAGTATATTTAATGCCATCCTGGTGTAGCACAGAGCAGATCTGACCATTGCCATTTAGAATCTTGACATAGCTATAGAATGCCTTGTGGTTGTCTTTGGAATCTTTGGCAATTTTACTTTCGTTAAGTAGCTTTGGAGGATTTTATGAGGGATCTCAGCTTCTTACTGAGGCTGGTAAGGGAGTTTTTTTGCATCCTGGGATTTTCCTCTTTACTGCAAAAGTTTCTTCCTTTTGTTGTAAAATTTGTTTATGGCAGGGGACCACCAGATTGGCTTCCTTTTTTGGAGGAGAGCGTCTTGGTTCTATTTGGGATGGCACGATTCATGCACGAGTGGAGGTGCTCATACAGTGCACTAATGTAAGATTCAGCAGTCTAACTTTCAGTTCCAGTCTGCATGGGTGTCATGAAGTTTGTCGCTTCAGACTTGAGTAGCATGAAAAAAAAAAAAAAAAAAAAAAAAAAAAAAAAAAAAGAGGTTTCCTTACTGGGGAGGGATGTCAAGGGCTGGTCAGACCTGACCAACGAGGGGGTGACCATAGGTGTGAAGCATAGATTTCCCATGTTGGTAATAACCAGGTCTAGGATATTGGAGCCCCTGATGGGACTATGGATTAGTTGATCCAGGGTGTTGGAATTTATGAATTCCAAGAACTGTTGGACAAAGGTGTTGGTACACTAGTAGTTTTCCCAGTTAATGGCAGGTTAGTTGAAATCGCCCAGTAGGGTATTTGGTTACATCTTATTTTAGTATGTTTAGAAAGGTGTAGTGAAAATCTTGGGGCATGGTGGGGGATCTGTAGCAAGCTACAATTTGGATAGCAGTCTTACCTAGTGTTATTTGCACCTGGAGAATTTCAGATGCATTGTGTTGGGCAACTAGCCTGGAGGTGTGAATATCCTTGGTGAATATGGACACTTCTCCAACTTTAGTGTTTCGGGTCCTGGTTTGTTGGCCGAAAAGTGTGGTTAAGAGTTGTAGCCTTGTACTGCAGGGGTGCTCTCCCTAGAGCCTTGAACCAGGTCTCAGTTACTACACAGATATCTATGTTCCCCATTTTTAGGAGTGCCTTGAGACAGTGTGCATTTTGAAGTTTAGACTTGCAGCATTAGTCAGATTTTGCATGCTTGTACCAGTTATGGTGGTGGTTTTGTCCTTTGAACTATAGGGGTGGCAAGAGCTTTAGCCAGTAACCTGAACCCCAGGGGCGAGAGGTGCAGTACTATTAATTTCTCCTCATTAACAAGGAGAGTTGAGTGCTTGTGTAAGTTTAAGGCTTCCTAGTACTTTCCAGCAGGTTTTAGAGCAAGTGCTAGTCAAAGGGATGCTTAAAGGTAAGATAATAGTTGAAGGGGAGTGATTTCACAAAATGATAATTTTGCACTTACTTACACAAGCCAGTAAAAGTAGAAAGGAAATGAGATATGGTCAAATTAACAAAGGGCAGGCAACTAGAAAGGAAGTGATAAACATTGATGCTGCTATATTACAAAATGAATTAAAATCAGTTGACTGGTCAAAACTAAAAAATCTAACAGAGGAGGCCATAGATCACCAACACTAAATTCCTAAGTATGCTCGATTCCCATGCTCCAGCACGTACAATAAATACTAGATCAAATACAGCATCATGGCTCAAGATACCAAAGCTAAAAATCAAAACTAGAAACACAGCCTGGGCCAGCTGGAGAACAACCAAACCCTACTTGACCATCTAAAATATAGTCAACTCAGGAATGATACAAAAACATTACTGGATAAAAAAAGCTACTACAAAACACCACAACAACCCTCAAAAGTTCTGGGCAGGCTTAAATCAACTTTGTCCAGGTCATTCCACCACCCCAACCCCAGCTAGCTACACCTATAGTTCCCCAGAGACCATAGCTAGCACCTTTAATAACTTTCACTGAAACAATCCAATCCCTAGCAAATCAACTAACCCCCTCTAACTTAAAAACCACATGCCTAATCTACCTAATAAATCACCTGGAATTAGGTTTCCAACCAATATACACTAGTTTTATCAACACACTTCTCAAAAAACTGAAACCTACCACCCTCACTGCTGACCTCCTCCCTGCTGAATACCTACAAATAAGTGCAGATGCCATTGCATACCCCATATCTATCCTCATTAACAGAACCTTACCCAAAAATGCTATCCCCTCCTTCTGGAAAATCTCACGTCATCCCACTCTATAAAAGGTGGTAGCTCCTCAGACATATCCAACTATAGACCCATTGTCATTCTTTCCCCACTAGCCAAAACAATGGAGAAATGTGTACACAAGCAACTATTGCAATACCTTTCACAGAATAACTTACTATCAGACTCCCAGCATGGTTTCAGGTCATACCACAGTACCACCTCAGCCCTCCTTTCCTTTACTACTGCCATAAACCAAGACAGGAATGACAATAGGTCAAGAAAGGGGGCAGAGGTTAGCCTATAAAAAGCCTTTGACATGGTCAACCATGAACTTCATTCTTTCACTAAAAATCTATTTCCCTCAACAAGCCTGCTATCCAGTGGTTCCAGTCCTACTGGACTGGTAGACAGCAGGCGGTACTATGGAAGGGCAAACTCTCCAGCCAGTTACCTCTCACACTTGGGGTCCCTCAAGGGTCCATACTAGGTCCAACCTCCACACTGTTTTCCCTAAAGCCACCTGCATTCAATACGCAGATGATTCCACTCTAATCTGCTCAGCCACCTCCCCATAAGACTTGCAAATCTAAACTATATTTAAACACTAGAGGGAACTGGCTCACCACCACCACCTACTTCTGAACCCCAACAAAACTAAACGTTACTCTTCTCTCCCACTAGTAGATTCACCACACACATTTGCTGTCACATCTAACAAAGGTACCCCTATTTCCCCAGATAATCGCACCAAACTGCGAGGGGTTATCATAAACTCTCAAATTTGACCTACAGGTCAACAAAACCATACAGACCATCAATAAGAAGCTTGGATCATTGTATAAAACAAAACATTTTTAACCCCACTGGGTAGGACTGCAATCCCCCGATCACACTTACTCTTTACTCTTATGCCTCGCCAGTACTCTCAAAACCTCAACAAATCCGAACTAGGTAAGCTGTCCCATAGCTACAATCATATTGCCAGATTCGCCACTGGCTCCATCTATAGAACCCACCACTACCAGAACCTTAAACAACTAGAGTGGCTAGAACTGCCCAGCTTAATTCAAACTCTTAATAGCGCACAAAATGTTATACCACCCTGAGGATACCCTCTCACTTAAATATATTAAGCCATATAGCAACCCAAGATCCTACGGTCAGCCGATAAACTACTGGCCCAAACCCACAAAGTTAATAACTCTGCTGGTGAATCCCCGTTTGCCAACTTCATTGGCAAAACCTGGAATTCATTGCAATAAAGTAATACAAAATCTGGCAAATAAAAAGCAAACTAACTTTTTTCCACACAGCAAAAAAGTGTAGCAGAGAATCTGGGTGATCCTTTCTAGTAAAGGGAATAAACTCTTCAGAATAGTGGAGCCAAAAGAAAGCCTTGTTCCGGGAGGACACATCTACTTTGTAATGAGTGATGACGGTATGAGTATTGACCTATGTGGCTGCAGCACAGATAAGAGTCTGTAAGTAGAAACAAATTGCCTGTGGACATCAATTGATGTAGTTTATATTTTGCCTTGTCGCAGTTTGGAAAAACAAGCAAGACAAAGGACTGATTTCAAATTGGTCTCTGAACATATTTTAAGGATTCTAACAAACTTTGTCCTTGTAAAAAACTAAATAGGGAGGATGAATAGACAGGGCATGGAGCTCTGAAACCATCCTTGCTGAAGTAATGGCTACTAAAAAGAATGCCTACCAGATCAGAAATTGTTGTTGGTTCGTTTGGTGGGAGAATCAGAGTAGTCAGTACTATGAGGACCCAAGGAGGTGGAGGGTCCCTTACTGGAGGCCTTAGTAGAAAAGTACCTCTCGGGAAGGCTTTGCACAATCTGGGAGACATTTTTGATCCCATGTCTCCTGTGGTAGTTAGGCATGGCGGCCAAATACACTTGTACGGTAGCTGCTGCAGCACCTTCATTGAAAATCTAATTGGTGAAGGGGTCCATGTGATACCAGATTCTTGTAAGCCCAAGAAAACGTTTTCCAATTGTTAGCATACAGTTTTCTAGTTGTTTTATGAGACGAAACCATAATATATGTCACACTGCAGGGGTATGTCTGGAAGACTAGCTAAGATTGGAGTGGAAGCTGTCAGTTTGAGGGACTGGATAGAGGGAAGAAGCATCACTGATGAGTCATAAGATCTGGTACTGGGTCCAGAATCCGCGGCTCCTCCTGGAGATTGGGCCATAGGAAGGGGAACCAGATCTGAAGAGGCCAGTATGGAGCAATGAGAATTAACCTGCAACCAATGATTTGGCTGCTGACTTTGGGGAGGAGTGGAAAAGAAAGAAAAGCATAAAAAAGTCCTGGGGGACAATTGTGAACAAGTGCATCTCTTGGTGACTCCCCCAGAGTGGGGGATTAGGGCAAGGTATCTGCTGCATTTGGTGTTCATGGACATGGCAAAGAGGTCGCAGCAAGGCTGGCCCCACTTGTGAAAATCTGGCAACTTCCCGTTTCAGGGACCACTCATAGGGCATCAGAATTGCTCTGCTTAAATTTGTCCGGTATCATGGTGGATTAAAACCTCGAGAGAAAAAAAAAAAAGATTGCCCATTGCCAGAGGGGATAGGCCCTGGTTCCGCCTCGTTTGCTGCTGTACCACATTGACAGTCAGTCTGTACTGCAA
>NC_056745.1:99207091-99343766 GCF_019279795.1 Protopterus annectens | reverse complement strand
CAAGAAGGAGACATCCTCAGAGGGTGACCATGGAGACCCTTCTAAATCCTCTAAATCTGTATCCCACGTCAGACTCCTCAGGGGAGTCTACGTTTCATCTTACAAGTTCTCTTCTGAGGGACCTATCCGGAGGAGTCCTCTGGCGTGGTTTGGTGACTCACCCAATGGGGTGTCCTGGGACACTGGCTCTCTATGCCTGGGGGAGGGGGAAGGACGGTACAGAGACAGACACTGGCTCCTTTGGGTGAAAGAGTATCTGGATCTGAGGGTGGAGCCACCAAGGGTGACAGCACACCACCTCGAAGGCACCATGACAAGGGCCAGAGGGAGCCTCTGGCTCCAAAGAGCCAAGAGACCTCCTCTGTACCAAGGAGGTGGGCTCCAAGGCTGATGTAGGCAACAGGCTCACATGTGCAGAGGCCCTGAGAGGCAGGTTCTGAGCCTCCTGCTCGGACCTGATGGGTGAGCATCAGCTCTCAGACCCCACGACAGGAAATGGTACCGAAGAGATCAGAGCAGAAGTCGGGGCCGAAAAAACCCAGGGTGAGTTATCGGACCCGACAGTTCAACCACAAAAACACTCTGGCTTCTAAATTACTCAGGTCGGAGGAGGAACAGAAGATAGGGCAGCAACAGATGGTCGATTCCACTTCCTTATAGGGTGGACTCAAAGATCATGGCTAAAGCCAGAGTCCAAAGCAACCTCTTTGCCATCCGCTCCACTTCGCCATCTGACAGTCTCCTGGAAGATCAAGACGACGGGGTTGAAAATTCTAGGCTAACAGCCACCGACTGCAAAACAGGCGACAGAAATTGAGGAGGCCAGCTCCACCTATGGCTCCTAGTCAGTTCTGACAAAACTGGTGGAACCAAAGGAGTGGTATTTTCGGGCCCAAAAGCCTTCAGGTTTGTAGTGTCCTTTGATGGCTTTTTTGCCAGCTCAGAAGCATGAGCCAAAGAAGCTCTGTTGATTTTTCAGACCTTGGGGATAAAGAAGATTTAGATGAGGTCTTGTTTCCTTCCAATGCCTCAGCAAAAAGACCCTCGAGTAATCCCCTAAGTATAAGTTGTTCGTGTGTTCCTGCAGGACCCTGGAACTAAAGCCATGGCAAATAGCAAGAATCCTGAAGGTGACCCACACTTGAGCAATAGACACAACTAGTGTGCCTGTCAGTTATAGACACTGTGTACAGGAGTCACATTTCTTGAAGCCTGACTGCTTCACTTCTGGGTTTTTTTCCTTATGTCCAAGGAAGGGAAAGAACAAAACCACTGTCCAGAAAAACTACAATAAAGATAAAAAAGCTATCAGAAAAAAAAAAACTATCCAACTATTTCACACTACACAAAGAGAAGTAAATACAAAAAGGCTACCCAGTTTAAAAAAAAAAAAAAAAAAAAAACACATGGGCACGCAGAGAAGGGACTAAAGGAGACGTCTCAAAACCTCTTGAGGGAAAGGAAGTAAGAGCCTCTAACTTGAACGGGTTAAAAACAGAAAACCAAGACAAACCCTCTAACTTAAACAGGTTCAGAAAGGATAAACCAAAGATTTAAGAGACAGGATAGGGCTTGTAGGCCTAGCGGAAAGCAATAGCCAAGCACAACAAAACAAGTGAAAAATCTGAAGACTAGCACAAACTAAAGGTCTAAATACACTGTAAATAGCTAGACAATATCAAAAACTACTAGAACAGTAGGTTATTATAACCAAAAGAAATGCACTTAGCCTAAACCCAGCGAGAAGCACCCGATCTAGTTTAGTGGCAAACGAGATCTGGGTTCATCTTCCCTGGGCATTATGGGATAGGGTACAGTACCCTCAAGCTTTATACAGAGTCGGAACAGATACTCTGTTCCAAACCCAACCAGCAAGAACGAAGGCGAGATGGGACAGCATCACTGGTATTAAATTTTTTTTTTCCCCAAAATACATAGCTAGGCCCTAAACAGTGGAAAAACTCCCCATAAAGAATAAATTGTCTGTGGCAAGTGTCAAAAAACTGCCATTAAGAAAAATAGAAAAAGCAGTGTATTCACCGACAAACTGGCAGCCTTGTCCAGTTAGCCATCCAAAAGGTGAAGACATCTTAAGAGGAACTGCACTGCTGGAGATTTCACAATTGTGGTTGGGGGGGGGGGGGGGACTGAGCTTGGGAAAGTTGTTTGTTAAGCTGTTCCAATGCTGGTCAGCCAAACTGGGCATATTGGTAGGAAGAAAATTAAAGCAGCTCACTGCGCAAAATTAGTTTTATCAAATATGTTTGTGGCTGGTAGTGCATGGATGGATAAGCAAAGTATGACGAACTTATTAGCACACATCAGGCTTAAAAAATAAAAATGAACACGTTTATGGGGGACAGACACACAGAACCTCTTCACTTTAGTAATGTCTACTGCATTTCATGAGACCACAGCTCTCTTGGTAAACCACACGTTAAAGTGGTACAGATTACAAACCCCTTATCAGACAAGACTGGTTGTGCATAGACAAATCCAGTCCACAACTATAGATTTTATCACCACAGATTAGTAACTTAAGATGACAGCTGCCATGCTTATGCTATCAGCTATGAAAACGAGGTTATGACACATGTACAAAGCAACCAACCCTATGCTTTGATTAGCTTGTACACAAAGATATTTTAAATTAAAGGAACTTCAAAACTAGCACCTTCCCAAAAAATAAGGCTATTTTAAATTTCTGAGTGCTCCTTACAATAATGTATAAAAAAAAAAAAAAAAAAAAAAAAAAAAAGCGCTTTCCAAAAAATGGCCATCAAAAGGTCTGCCGTATTTACGTTTCTCTCCCCCCATGTCAAGTCATACATATAACAAGATCACCAGACATAAGGAAATGGTGTTCTGTGAGGTGAGAGCCCCAGTAATCCTCCATATAGTACAGGAATGTTTCTAAATTTTCCTTGACCTTAACTTACACTTCTCTCAGAGCCTGTTTTACACTACTGCCAACAGTTTCATAGCAACAGCCAATGTAGCTGGATTATAGGCTTTTTGGTAAACATAGTCCTTCAGATATTGACAGACTTTCTGCAATTGTTCAGAAGTGTGAAGACTGTCACTGCAATGAATTAACCTGTTGGAATCGTGTACACCTTGCAGCAGCTAGAGAGTAATTCTGCTATTCCCCCACTGTCTGCTGTATGAAGAGATTTTAATGATGAAATGAAAACTCCCCCAGAACATATGTAAGCTTATCCATTGCATCAGTTTCCACGTGCAGTAAAATCATTTGCTACAGAAACTTTTCATATTGGCTTGCAAAACCACTAAAGTAAATAAGTTACTTCACTACATATATCAGTGAGGCAATACTCGCAAAAATTTGAAACAGTATTCCCCAACATAACTAAATACCCCTACCACCTCCCAAATTCAAACTCCTTCTTAAGAACATCTAAACAATAACTGGCTCTGTTCCTGTATCACCCCTGGATAACTTCCCTTTGCCTTAACCAATACCTCTTGTGAAATCTCCTCCACCTTTTCCACACTCTTCATATTACCTACCCAACAGTAACCTTAACTCTTCTTCCACTAACCACTTCTGCACTTTAAAACTCACTCTGCTGGAGTACAGCTTGCATACATAAAAAAAATGGTAGCACTGTAGAAATCTGTATACGATGCAAATGCAACTTAATCCTATTAATAATGCTTAACATCTAACATTTTTGGAAATTAAAATTTCATCTGTATACTGAAATATATGTTGACTGTAATTACTATTTCAATCTTTTAATTTGTTACTAAATTTTTGTTATGAGACTTTTCCTCCTGGGCCTCCACTGAAAGTGGACCGCTGGTCCAGTTGGACTATCCCGGTGAACAAATGTAAAATAAATTAAATAAGAAGATAAATAAAAGCCCAGAGAAAGGACTTCTAGTATTGTGCAAGTAACTTCTCCCTTGCAGACAGTAAAACCTGAACTACCAGACTAAAACCTGCCCGAGGGTAAACACCAAGATCACATGAATCTTGACGGTCCTCAGCACCAGCCAACTATCAGCTTGTGGACAGTACCAGACAGGAAAAAGATACTTTAACTGGGATTTATCATGGAAGTGGAGACAAAGTCCTCTGACAGTTTGAGAGAGGTTAAGCTTTAACAGAAGAACAAAGAGCATTCCTTTTCTTAAATTCCAAACCAAAGAAATGAAAATACAGGCCAGTTCTTCACAGCTAAACTATACAGACATTACACCAAGGAGAAAAGAAACCAAAGATCAAACTGAACTGCAAACATGTAGATAACCTATTGCACCTTCCAGAAGTTGCGTGCCTACTTCAAGAGAAGCAACCACAAGACTTTAATCCAACATTATGGCAAGATCCAGACTGTGCTAAGCAGTTCTGGGCCATCGTAAAAGCCCAGCCTTGGTGGAGGCAGAGCAGACACTATAATGCTAAACCTATTCCCAACAGCCTGGCTAAGATACACAATGCAAACAAAACGAAGTCTACCATCAACAGATGATAAACTATGGGTCAGACAAAAAAGAAAAAAAAAACAATCATTTTTGAGCATATTTATCTTAAAATCTTAAAGTAAAAGTACACATGCAAACTCGAACTTCATTCAATGTTTTCTTCTAAGGCAATCCCAGAGATCAGTAGTATTGCCTTCTGTTCTATAACCACATCAGAAGCTACAATGGAATTAAATAAGATGTAAAAAGCTGCATGTGTACACACCAAGTAGCTCTGGTAAAGGTTGGGGATAAGAAGCATGCCATAATGGAACTAAAATAAGGCTGTAAGAGGACTCCATGTTTACAGCAGAACTAAAGCGGACTTCTACTGATAGACTGACAGAGGGTGGCCGGAACATGCAGTATCAGTAGCATATTTTAAGCCTTCAGGATGTCCATCTACTAAGGTGAGAAGGGGGTCAGAGGTTCTTGAACAACTTTGCGACTAAAGTGGAAACTGGTCCCAAGACTGAGAAGAAAAGGCATCCTCTAAGTTGAGTGGTGCACCATGTGATGGTATACTAAGAAAACACATGATTTGGACTCATCAGGTCATTAATGTCAGAAGTGCTTGGGACCATAAGGTGTCAATTTGTTGGGATAAATTGTACCTCTTTTGTGCTTGCTACTCAGTAACATTGATCCAGCTTCACTGTAAAGTTCTTTATACTACACAGACATTTTGTGCTAAAGCATCCAGAGATGATCCTGTTGGGTCAACTGCTGTGATGGCTTAGTGGTTAACTACTGTGACTATAGTGTACAGGGCCCTGGGTCAAGACCTGCAAGGGCCGTTTATTTGTGCCTCTTTGGCCTAGTGGCAAGACTTCTGCCTTGAACCAGCAGGTATGAGAGTTTGAAACTTAGCACCTCAAGCAATTTTGTTTTGCTCTGTTCCGCTTGACAGCTGTCAAAGTACTGAGACTGCACAGATGATTTAAGCAGTTTGTACGTAAAAATGAAATCTTTGTAATGTTTCAGTAAAGTTAATCCGGTTCAAATTACAGATAAAGACAAATAGCTAAAAAGCTATTCATCATTTCTTTAGTAACTAAAATCTTTAGTCAACAATTTCCATTTTGTACCCAAATACTGCTGCTCCAACTTGCCTGGCATTTATAAAAGTGGCTGCATCACTCAAGCTTTTGCCCCCCCCACCCCAGCAGCATACAATGTTTGGTTGCTCAATCAAAAAGTACTAGAGATAATATGGCTCAAAGCCCCAGTGTTTAACTTCTCAGAAAATAAATGTACTCTGGATACACACTTCACTGCACTGATGCTCCCTTCAAAGTTTGCTATGCAACCAAAAGGTTAAAATAGAAATGCGGTAGCCTGCTGACTGATATCACAGCTGATGCAATGCTGAAGGATCAGACAAGTGTAGTCTAATGATCATATCTTGGGTCACAAAAGCATCATGCCATACATTTATCCAGAAATATATATCACCGGAGGAAAGGATAAATGCAAAACAAAAGTAGTAAAGTTACAAATTCACACAACAGAAGGATTAAAATACCTTATCAAGTGATACCAATACTAGTCTGCAGATACAGGAACTGCATTCGCATTCTGCCAAGCAAGCCCTCACTAGACAGAGATAGAGGAAAGTTAAGATGAGGAGGGACGATAAAACAGTCCATGACACGCTGCACCTCGATGCAAAGCTCAGAGTCATAACCAATCCTAGGCAACAGACTGATCCTGTAGAAGGCATGATAAACAATCCACGACCCTGCACCTTGACACAGAGGGGAGAGTCATAACCAATCCTAGAAATTAGACTGATGCTATAGTTTTTTCTTACTGTTTACTGGAAAGTTTTTCATGAGTACCAAAGGTCTGCAAATTTACAAAGACTCCCTTGCCCAACTTTAAGAGCTACCAACTCATAGCCTGTAATGTGCAGGTGGAGGAGATCTTCTACAGAGAAACAGTTATTTCAATGGCCCAAATGGTGGAGGGTGCCACACATGTTTAAGCAGACAAAATTGAGACAAGTAGTTCAGACATCTGCAAACTGCTTTTCAAATTAGGAACAGTGTTGCTTCCTGTCAAGAGAAGCAGCAAACTAAACATCAGAAATTAAAAATATATATATATTGGACGTCCACTGCCAATTTCACCACTTAAAATCCTGCACACGTCAGATACTAAAATCAGACCATCTAGGCCATGATGTTAAACTACCACGACATGCATCTAAACCTACAAGCATTAAGTCAAGGCATCTAAACCTCCAAGCATCAACAGTCAAGGCACCATATTAAAATTATAAGAGGAGGTCAAACTAAGGATCACCCCACACACACTAATCCTTAAATAATCTCACTGTTCATAGGTTCATACTAGGCTATCTGCCCTAGGGCATATATAAGCCTAGCCAGAATGTGTTTGCATTTTAAATTTATTTTGCTATGCCCTTTTTCGAGGTTAGTATACTGTGCCTCTGTCCAACAGTGACACAGAAGTGATACCCGGGGTAACCTATCAATTATCTGGGCCACAAAATAGTAGGTGTCAAAGCTAAATCATAAATTTGATAAGCTGTAATCACATACAGAAAGTCTAGTGTTGCCAAATTAACCACCATCTTACTTATGTAGAACGTATGGCCGCTCAAACTAGGGTTGCCACCTTTTCAAATGGCCAAAGTGGGACATTTTTGGTACAAACATCAGATTTTACAGGCCGACATACCCACAGTCAGTACAAAAAGGATAGAACTTAAAAACTTTTTTGCCTAAATAAAAGCTTATTCTTGTAGCATTTTAGTTGCTTATTTTGTTTCTTATAACATTTAGGTTATTTTGGATACAGAATTTTATGCAACTATTACATAAAATATAGGAAATAATTTTGTACTAAAACCTCAGGACATTTGCCATTTTTAAAAATTTTTGGTCAGGACACAACTGCCCAAAGAGGGACTGTCCCTCGCAAAGTGGGACAGGTGGTAACCCTAGCTCAAAACTTCCATTTCCAAAATATGGAACACTTACTACTGACCAACAAGGAAGCTTAAACCATGATTATTAGCTGGTATTCATGTTTAAAAAGGTGACTTTCATGAATATGAGCCAATATCACCATGGATATTGGTCAAGACAACTCAAAAAATGCATGTCCCAGCCAGCACATACATGTTCCGTTTAAAAAGTCAGAAACCGACGAAAATGTAAACACGAGGGAGTAAAAAAAATGGAAGATTAGCGGCATCAAAGTTCCACCACATTACGTTTTTTTGCTTTAAAAAAAAAAAAAAAAAAAAAAAAACAAAGAAGATTGTGTATATCCTCGTAAATTACTGGCGCCACTAATATGTTGGTCTCGTAGTAGGTTTTAGGTCCACAACTTCAAAAAAAAAAACACACGTGATGGGGGATTCACTAAGGTGTTGTGGTAAATCAAGCCTGAAAATAGGGAGATGCTTACAAAAATAAGGACACTCTAAACTCAGTTCCCGAATTAGGAACCTCCTTTCAAAACGTGTACTATCCAACAGCGTGCTACAAAACCCTCGCACCGCCAGGAGCACAACTGCTTACAAGTGCGGTCAAACCTGGGCTGAGCAAGCAGGCCGCCATTACGTACAAGTCTGTAAATTCAGGTTGCTTACCGAGGTAGAGCACTGACCAATTACAGCCTGGCTCAGCCCAGCTAAGACAATTGTGCCACGTGCAGACCTTAAATTAGCACCGAAACTCAGCGGCTTTCCCGGGAATGTGCTTAAGTTGGGAATCCACAGTCGCAGCAAGACTTTGTCACACCTGTTCTTGTCAGTCTGATGTCAGATTCACTGCACCTCCCCGACTACGAGTTGCATTTGGAAAACCCAGTTAAAGATCACGTTTAATGGAACGAAACCTGCTTTTTTTAAAAAAAAGAAAATAAGTGTCCGCATGTACCTTTATGCTTGCAAACACTTCATATTGTGAAGCGCGTTTTTTTTTAGCGTTTAAATAAAAATTAATGTTTCTGCGTTAGGAATTAATATTGAAAAACAATTGGGATAAGCGGAATTTGTTAATATTCACAGGAGAGCAGGGGGCGATGAAGTCACTGTGGGATCCAGCTGTATCAGGGTAGGTAAGGAACTGTAGATTACGGATGGAATGGTTTCGCACCTTTAGACGTCATCTCTAAATTTATGCCAGTTCCCAGTCTGGAATTGGTCATCTGTATATGTGAATATTATGAAAGAATGAATGATTAAGCTATACAAAGTAGGGTTGCCACCTTTTCAAACGGCCAAAGTGGGACATTTTCGGGACACGCATCAGATTTTACAGGCCGACACGTACCTACGGTCAATACAAAAGATAGAACTTTTTGCCTAAAATCAAAGCTTATTCTTGTAGCAGTTTAGTTACTTAATCGGTTTCTTGTAACGTTTAGACATTTTCGATACAGAAATAACTTATGCAACTATTGCATAAAATATGGGACATAAATTATGTTCTACAATCGCAGGACATTTACCATTTTTAATATTTTTGGTCACCTTTAAACATTTATCCGTAAACAAGTCCTGTGTTCACTACTTGAGGGCCACACTAGACTCAACTGCCCAGAGAGGGACTATCCCTCACAAAGTGGGACAGGTGGTAACCCTATATAAAAGGAACGCGATTTGTCACGAAGCCAAGGATCAAACAGAAAGCAATGCAATCTGCTTTGAATATACCGCACCCTGCAAAGAATGAAACAGACACACAGGAGTCTCTCTCTCTCTCCGGTAGCTCAAACTACTAAGCAAAGCCTGCCAACACCTCCTCCCCCTGAAAACCCGTCCCGCTAGCTCGGCCACAAACTGTTGTAATGCGAGTACAGAGCATCAGCATGAAATTTATGACGGATATGAAGAAACACCAAAAATACAAGGCGAAAATTAAAAAAAAAAAAAAAAAAAACCCTCTACGACTTTATTTTACACCACCCCACCAGATGCTACCCCAAATCCCATTACTTTTCAGATAACACATACAAAACGCTCTGAATTAAGCCCTTAAAATGAGGGACGCCCCCTGTTAGATGGGACTAAGTCAGAAAGAGAAAGAGCCCATGTTCTGCCGCACCTTCGTTATCAAGGAATTAAACAGTGTGCTTGACCAGTGCTGAATCCTATTAAATTCATGGAACGTGTTACATTTTAGCCAGACTGAATTTCTCACATAGACTGCACCCCTCGGAGATGTGGGTGCCGGCTCCAATTACTGCCATCACCCTGTTAAGTCACCTTTAAACATTTATCCGTAAACAAGTCCTGTGTTCACTATTTATGAGGGCCACACTAGACTCATTTCACACCCTCTCTGCCTCGACTTCTGATGAACAATGTGAGATTTGTAATACTCGGACGCTGGGGAACATGGATGACCACCGCCCCACTTACAGCACCTCGCCACATCACTGCCTGCTTCACGAAAAGTTGTTTTAGAAGCATAATTCACATACAATAATATGCTGATGATCCACACCGTAAGTGCAGCCTTGTTTGTGATACTTCCACATGATTACATGTACCTGGACAGATGGCGTGGGGTCACCCTTACCATACATTTTAGCCCCCCACCCACCAAGCCATCGATGGCAAAGAAAATATCACACATTATACCTTATAAAGACATATCCTGTGTGTGTTTTAAACAGGTGTCACTAATATGGTAATCGCTTCTGTGCGAGTCAAACATACCTTTCTTTTCAGTTTTCACAACAATTCTACAACACAGTTAGAGGTTTTTACATGTTAGTAGGAAAAGGAAAGGTTTACATGTTAGTAGGAAAGTTTAGTTCTAACAACTACACAGAGCACTTAAGATAAACTCCAAAAAATGTGAAGCACCCCTTGGCGTAATGGAGCCAAAAATAAGTGAAACTACGACACAGCTCTCAACACTTCAGCTAAGCACTACTGTTAAAACGATAACTGCATGTTGACAGAGTTCTGCCAGGAAATAAAACAGTCAATCACTGCTTGCCATAAGCATGTAAAATATCTTACAAGGATCAGGACACAAATCCGTTCCCACTGCGGAACAGACAAACGTACAACGTTAACAAATTATAATAAGTTAATACTCCACTCAGGTCCAAGGAACAAGGTAAGCATACAACTCTTGTCAAACGATTGTAAACAGACTACGACATACATAGGTGTCCCTCACATTGCACAGACTTACCCAAAATATGAAGTTGAAACCAAACAAAAGATACTTGATGCATTTCACGCCTCCCTTGACGGGCATTTTGGAGTTATTCAACAGGTTATAATAAAATCCTTACAGAAACCAGACACTCGGGACTCCTAAGTGACGGAAAAGTTATCCCACTTGACTTGTAATGTGGAAAATGCCCTTGTTGTCCAAACCAATGCAGGACAGCACTACTACAGTTCCCTTCCTGGGTACTTGCTAAACACCAAATGCTCCTCTAGCAATGGAATCGTCGTTCAATACTCAAGCGCCACGCCCTTGTTATACTGCGTGAGAATAGTACCGCGTGGGAGGAGGGGTAGTAGCCAAAGGTTTGGTACTTATGCTGTTTCTTCCACCACCCACCTGTTAAAAAAATAAAATGTCCCCACAGATTTTAAATATTGCTCTTATAAACTTATAAAGCTGCTAGAAAAAGGATTTGTGTTAGCACTACTTTTTCTGAAGGATATGAAGTCTGACACTGAAACCCAGATGTATATAATTATTTCTTGACTTAAATCCTCAGATCATCCAAGTGATTTGCCAGAAAACCACAAATTTCATGAGGAAAAGGCCAAAAATATGAGACAAAAACTGGACAATTCATAGGTGGTTGTCTCTATTCCATAAAAAGGCACATTACTTGTAAGTGATGCCACTTATGGACAAGAGTGTAGCCAGGTGTACTCTCATACTCCACTGAGTACATTTTTCTGGGCGTCACTTAGAAAAATTGTAGATTTTACAGAACATATTGTGTCTGAAAAAGTCTAAATTACTGACTCCAGCAACAAGTATGCAGCTTGCGTACATGCAAGATTGCTAATCTAAAAACAATATGGTTAACAGTTTTACAGAGAACAAATGAAAATTATGCATACATTTATTAAGTCCTTCAGGGAACGGGCAACATTTCGAGAGCTGCGTCCATTTTTTTAAATGCCACATTGGGGGGGTACCAAAATATTTTTCTGAATGCAAAGTATAATTATTTGGCTGCACCATTGCTTATAACAATTAATTGGCTATTTTTAGAGGTACATTCCTATCACATAAGCATGCGTATACCTCTTACAGCAAGAAATCTGAAGAAAGCCTAAAAATAATCGGGGGACAAAGGCTGAACATTAGAGACACATTTTAAATATTAGTCTTATAAACTTAGAAAGTTCTTAGAATAACAGGATTTGTGTAAGGATATATTTAGCGACTCCAATCCTCAGCTGTTTGCTGTAAAACTGTACATTTTATCAGAAACAAACCAAAAATATGAGGCAAAAATCTGGACATTCTGCAAGAATCTGTTCAGCTGAGAAGTATGTAAGCATGATTTGTATAGCTCTAGTTTGGACAGTCTAAACATTCCATGCCCCTTGAGTAATACAGTTTCCAAGAGATGCTCATAAAAATGTACACATTTGATTTGAGTACATTGAGCAATGCCTAGCTACACCCTTGGATGATGATTTTGAGTAATTGCAGAAAGGGGAGAGTGCTCAGAGTGCTTGAATAATTCAAAATTTGGCCTGCTGGTGAGTGTCAGCTGCTCTTTGTAAAACATGCGTGACAGCATAAACAAGGATTGAAGTCATTAAATAACATCAGACAGTGTTTACTATCATCTTGCTTTCTACTGGCATATCACCTTCTGAAAACAAGAGAAGTCACAGCTGCACATGCAAGCATACCTCACAAATGTCTAGAATTTCCCAACATGTGTTGATTTTTGCCAGACACTTTTGGTCTGTTCCTCTTAAAATTTGCATTTTTTTCCTGGCAAATCCCAGAGGACAGAAGTCACTAAATAATAATGCACATTTTAGTTTCAGACTTGATATCCGTCAAGGAAAAATGCATACTGATGCATAAATCTGTTGTTCTAGCAACTTTCCAAGTTTACAATAAGAGCATATTTAATATGGGGCTGCCGCCTTTTCAGATGGCTAATGTGGGATACACGGGTGTGGCCAAATATATGACATCACAGTAGGTGTAACTACCATTTACTGTCATAGGCTCATGCATTCATAGGTATATACTAGGCTAATGACCACCAGGTCCATTGTAAGCCTAGCCATGCAACCCAACCCAATTATGTCTCTGTGTATCATGGGTTTTTATTGGGATGAAGTATGTTAGGAAGTTTCTAGAGGTTACATGGGGGGGTATATTAGTTTGTAAATTACTGTCTCCCTCTGTCTATAAGAGGCATGGGGGCCAGACCTGGGGTGAATTTTCAATTTCCCATCCATTGGTCAGGCTTATGTTTAAATAGGGTTAGAAATAGACTCTGCTTCACATGGACGGGGAGCCTGTTCCAGAGCATGAGGATTCACTGAGAAACATAACTGTGTTGCCAAAATGTCTTATGTTGTAAGCAAAATTTAAATCCGTGGATCTAGTGGTTCTGATGCTGTTCATTTTGTGGATGTGCAAAAGGTCCATCAGAGCTGGATCCGAGGATTCCTTATAAGCCAGGCATAGATCACCTCTTAGTAACCTGTGGGACAGAATATAGATGTAGGGCTTTAATGTGATCCATATAAGACAAGGTGTTTATACCATACAGAATATATAATCCACGAAACCAGCTGCCAACAACAGAACACCCACAAACGTAAGCTGGAAACTATAACTCATGGATGCACAATAAATGAAAACCGAAGTTGAAATAAAAATACGTTCTTTAATAGACCATAATAGTAACAAACTAATTGGTATTATGCAATTTCATCCACACTAAGGTGGACTTCATCAGAATGTCTAACAGTTTGCTCTATCAGTTAATTTAAAAACTTTTTGGCGCCAAAATCCACCCACTGTTAAATTTAAAATAACATAGTTATAATACATTTCAACAATGTTAAAATATGTAACGATCTGCCAATCACTAATACTGAATATATTTGTACTAAACTACAATCTAAATATTATCCCATAATAGACTATAAAACTTGTACAAAACACTATAAAAAGTTGTACTGTCAGTATATAAAGATCATTCTAAAACATCCTACGTCTACAAAAAAATACACAATTGTACATACTGATGTGAATATAATAGCTATTAAATAACTATTAAATAACCATGCACATGTTGGCTGACCATTGTTAAAAGATCAATATAAAGTTGACCAATAGTGTAAATATCAACAAATATATTGTTATTGACCTAAGGAGACTTTATATGAATACTTACAAAATATAACTATAACTTTTACCACACATAAATTATTCATATAATAAACGTCACCTTAATAGAATTGTGACAATGGAAAAACTTTTACCTATATCTGTTACTATACTAATGCAATTTCAAAATTGGTTTTATTGTGATGTATTCGTTTAACCCTGGTTCCCTAGCTGCATCAGTAAAAATTTGCCATATTATTTCCTTTTTGCTCAATTGAGCCTTAATGTTTCCACCTCGAGGTGTGTCTGAAGGTTGTCTTTGTCTTTATTAATAACTGCGTAAAATAATTGACTTCAGCCTTGAGGTTCTAGATGCTCACTGGTACACTTTAGAGATTATTTCCAACCCTTTGACCCATGAAGGCCTCAACAAAAATCATGATTAAGCAAAGTAATTCTTTCAAAGAAGAAACAAAGGATGTTCATGGTTTAATATTCAAAATACCGATAGCTTCCAAAAAGTTAAGAAGAGAAATACTTGAAAGAATCAACAATCTAGCAAACTATTCTTACAACTTCTCTCTACAACCTGTCTCTACCTCTTTCATTCACCGACTTATCCTCAAACTGAAACCCTGTACCTCCTCTGCTGACAAGCTTCCCTCCCTTTTTCTGCAAAAGGCAGCCAAAGAAATTGCCTACCCAATAACTATACTCATAAATAGAACCACCCAAGAAGGAACTATCCCTGACATCTGTAAAGTCTCTCATATTATCCCACTACACAAAGGCGGTAACTCTATCGACTATTCTAACTTTAGACCAATTGCACTTCTCTCACCTTTAGCAAAGATTATGGAGAAATGTATTCATCAACAACTTGTTCATTATCTCTCCCTACACAATATTATAGCTAACTGTCAACATGGTTTTAGACCCCACCATAGCACCACTACTGCCCTCCTTTCCTTTGTTGATACTATCAACAGCAATCGCAATAATAACCTCTTCTCTTCTGCACTATTCATTGACCTTTCAAAAGCTTTTGACATGGTTAACCACTCTTCTTTAATTAATATTCTGGAATCCCTCTCATTTGATAAACTTACCATAAAATGGTTTAGTTCATATCTCAGCAACAGACAACAAGCCGTTCTTTGGGACAACCACATCTCCTCCTTATTGCCCATCTCTGTTGGAGTCCCTCAGGGCTCTATTCTTGGCCCACTTCTCTTCTCCCTCTTTATTAATGATCTCCACTCTGTTATTCCTCAAGCCACCTGCATTCAATACGCTGACGACTCCACAATTATTTGTTCATCAACCTCCTCTTCTGACCTAATCACACTAACCCAAACTATCTTCAACACAGTAGAAACATGGTTTACTAGACGATACCTCCTCCTGAATGCTAAAAAAACAAAACTTCTCCTCTTCACCCCCACCACTCGTACCTCCTCACTACATTTCACCATCCTGTCTAACAACAATACTGTCATCTCTCCAGACACTACAACTAAACTGCTTGGAATAACCATTGATAACAATCTCTCTTTTGATCAACACATCAACAACACCATCAAATCTGTAAACAGAAAGATTGGATCCTTATACCGGATCAAACCATTTCTCACCCCATCAGCTAGAGCTACTATTGCCCACTCCCATCTTATATCTACTCTCTTTTACGCCTCTCCTATCTTCACTAACCTCAAGAAATCTAACCTAAATAAACTAGCAACTTGCTACAATAACATTGCCCGCTTCGCCACTGGCAACCCCTTCAGAACCCATCACTGCCTTAATCTGAAACATCTAGGCTGGCTAGAACTACAAAACTATCTTACACTCACACAACTCACTATTGCCCACAAAATTTTGTACCAACCTGATAACACCCCTATTCTTTCACAGCTTTTACCCCCTTATAACAATCTTACCTCCCTCCGCTCCTCTTCTAAACTCTTGACCAAACCCATAAAAGCTCACAACTTAGCTGGTGACTCTCTATTCACTAATACCGCAGGCCGAGTATGGAATTTACTACCTAGGGATATAACACTAATCACATCCCTACCCCTCTTCAAACAACAAATCAAACTGTACTTCCAAAATCACTGGCTCTGCTCATGTAGTACACCTGACTAACTTCTCCCCCCCCTCTCCCGACCTTTACCTTGTGCTTAATACCTAGCATATACCTTTCTTTCCCTTGAAGTCTCTCTATGCCCTGACCTATTTCTCTAACCTCTCCCATATCCTCTTGTTTGTCTTTCTTTTTTCTCTCATTTCTTGACTTCTGTCTCTTCCCTCTCTTCTTACATTACATTTTCCTCCTTCTTCTCCTCCCACTTGTATTTTTTTTTCTTATTGTAGTAGGAGCTATATGGCATAGCCTGTTTGTAATTAGTAAGAAGCCTTGAAACTGTCCTATCTCTAGTCAGGACTTTTAATGATGGTGTGCCTTAATTTTTGTGAATTTTATCACCAAGTTTTATTACTACCAATTTGTATTTGTTTTATTACTAATGTTGTCTTACTTTTATACTATGTGTTTATTAATAGTATGTCTCATTGTTATGTTCTATGTGGAGCTTTTCTCCCCGGGCCTCTACTGAAAATGGAAATATATCCAGCTAGACTAGCCCGGTCAACAAATGTAAAATAAATAATAAATAAATAAATAAATATATCATGACTTCTCAAAAGACAACAATTGACATGAATATCAAGCCAAACCTTCAATAACTGAAGACAAAGACTGCCAAACAGTGTAACAGTAATGACATTTAATACAAAAGTTTCAGAAGTAAGTGCTTTTGTCTTGTACCTAAATATCAAGACTTCATCATACTGTTAAACCATACATATTCAAATATTTAAATAAAGTGTATTTGTCACGTTGAAAAATATCAGTAAAAGCAATTCTCATGAATATTAAATAAATTGCTGCTTATTTAGGCCTTTATTTTAAAATATACCTAAAATTAATTGCATAATTAAGACCTGATTCCTCAAGAGCATTCTGTCTAATCTGCTATTTAGACTCACTGGTCATCAATAATAAAGAAGAGAAACTTTTTATACTTGGTAAATACCTGTGTGTGTCTAAATAAACAATATAATGTAATCAATGGTCCCAGTTTTATGGAGAATTATTATAATTGTCTTTTTACAGACTAGCATTCCATATGATTTATGTTAGACTAGAGTTAAATAACATGAAAGCTGTAAAAGTCAGATTATAGTGGGCTATTTGGATATATGTAATAAGTGACACTGCTCAGCTGGAAGATCAGCAGGCTGTAGGTGCTGTTCCTACAACAGATGCTTGGATTCTTCTTTTTCCCAACACTGAAACTGCCAAACAATTCGCTGCACAAAAAGTACTTTTCAATAAAACTGTACAAAAACCGAACTTGTAACCCACACCAAACTTCTAGGCATTAACTGTGTTCTAAACAAAATAAAACAAAACACTCTCACATTGAAAACAGGCTTAGCACAAGAAACAGCCAACTTCTCTTCCCTTGAAACTCATATTTAGTAAAATGCACCTCACACGCTATTAAACTATAAGAGATGTGCTGGAATTCATACTCAAATAGCATATAGTGAAGTACTAATTAACATCTATGTGAAGGGTGCAGGAATTCAAAAGACAAGTGTATAATGTATTTGCTAACAGCCTGGGACAGCCAACCTGGACACTAGTGTCACTTTTCAGGAGCAGCCCAGGAGTACTGTCTGGTGAAGCAATTTGGCAGAGTTACATAGAAGACAAATGAAGGCTGGGGGAATCAAACCATGTATACAAGAAGCTGCTCTTTAACAGTTCATAGCTTCATTCATCTTCACTAAGTGCTTGACAAACAGTTGTAGCCCAAACTAAAAAAGCACTATGTACCTCTGTGATTGACATCGACAGACTGTAATCCTTAGTGATTTACAAAAAGAAAAAAAAAGTTAAAGGGGGCCTAGCAGTTGTTGTGAAGGATTAAGGCTCTTGACTCCCATAGTTAAGGTTCAGGACTTGACTCTGAGCAAGTCACTTAAGGATCAGGGTTTGACTCTGAGCAAGTCACTTAACTAGACTGTATCCTCCTAAATGAGGTATCACACACACACACACACACACACACACACACACACACACACACACACACACACACACACACACACACACACACACTTCCCTATGTAATCTGCCCACATTCCGTGCTGCTCGGTTGTTGTCTAAATCTTCCGCCACAAGAAATGATCTTAAAAACATACCCACTGGAGAAATCTCTTATGAGACATTGCTGCTGCAAACTCAAATCTCTCATGTGTGGTGGGTGCTGACACTGTTGGAATCTTGTTGTTCCTGCATGTTTAGAGGTCCTGGACAAAACAGGGCATCTCCAGGAAAGCATTTCTTTTATAGCAATGAGAATTTTTTAATTTTTGAAAGACAGCACCAGGCCCTAGGCAGCTGCCTAGATCATCTTGCACTGGATCTGGTTTTGCTTGCTGACACAAATGTGTTATTACAATTATCAGCATCTCTTGCTTTATTATTACAGAATGTTTTTCGCACAGCTGATTTTATGAATCTAAAAGTGAAGACTGTGTCTATTACTGTTGATTGTATAATGTAATAAAAATATAACTCTGTATGTTGCAACACAAATGTAACCCTGTATATTCTATGAAAATGTTGGTTATATTGTTCTCCATTTATGAATATAAAAGTGAAGTTTGCACACAGCTGCCAATCACTGTTAATGGTATAATATAACTGAGAATGAAACTCTAATTACTAAGTATTGTAGAGTGAATGTAAACTTTTACATTGTAAGTATATGTTGATTATGTTGTACTCTGTGTCTTAACAGAGATGTTTGCCATCTCTGTATACTGTATAGACCTTATGAGTATGTATATCTACTTTTTATGTCAGTTGGAGTTTTTCTCTCCAGGCCTCTACTGAAAATGGGTTTTATTGTGCCATCAGACTTTTCCAGTAATTAAATTCAATCACTCAATCAATTAATATATAAATAAATAAATGCAGCATAAGGAGATGCTATACCCCTAAGTATGTGTTCCTTCAAATGAGATGTTAAACCAAGACCTTATCTTGCCTGAGTTGGTAGTAGCTGGGGTGGAAGTAAAAGATCCCATGGCACTTACCAAAAAGATTAGCAGAAGTTCTCTAGTGCCTTAGCCAATTTGCCAAGTTCATAGGTTCATAGGTTGGTACTAGGCTATCGGCCCTAGGGCCTATACAAGCCTAGCCATAACAATTCCCTGGATATTTCTTCCCACAATATTTACTTCTCTGGACCCCTGTCTAGCAGGGCGACTGACATTATCCCTGGGGTGAATTTCCTATCTCCCATCCAATCATCAAGGTTCCTTTTGAAGAGGGCCAAGGAGGCACTCTGCTTGACATGTGTGGGCAGTCTATTCCAGAGTATGGGGAGTCTCTGGGTCAGCAACCTATCTCTCCAGCATGTTTTATTCATTGTGATGACAAGATTTAGATCCCTGGAGCATGTGGCTCTGAGGGATTGGGATTTCTTTAAGTGGAGCATGTCCAACAGTGCAGGGTTTGACATGGCCTTGTATGTTAAGCAGAGATTGCCTCTGAGTAGACGATATGCCACAGAGTATAGCTGGAGTTTTTTTAGACGGTCAGCATATGGCATCTGCTTTAGGCCTGTGATTCTTTTAGCAAGGTATTTCTGTGGCCTTTCCAGCTGTTGCAGATGTCTTGTGAGGTACATACCAAATGAGGCATTATACTCTATAATGGGTCTAATGAGGGATGAGTACAGTGGGACAATGACCTCCTTTTTTCTGGATGAAAAGCCCTTAGTGATGAGGTGTGCCACATAGAAGGATTTCCTAACTGTTGTGGCAATGTGGTTATCGAAAGTGAGAACACTGTCCACCTGTGTCCCTAAGTCTCTCATCACACTTTCAATGTTTAGTGTACTGCCACCTATGTGGTAATTCATGAGTACATGTTTTTTCCAAAGGGGATAACTATACATTTCTTGGCATTAAGCTTGAGCCCATGGCTCTGGCACCAGGCATCTGTTTCTGTAAGGCCCCTTTGTAGAATATCCACATCATTTGGGGATTCAATAATGGCTCTCAGTTTGCAGTCATCTGCGAACTTTGTTAGCCAGAGTCCCTTAGTGTTGGCCTGTACTTCAGAGAATTCCCGATTTCCCCTGGTCAGTATGAATAACACCTTGGGTCTCCCCTGTAAAGAGGATGCTGGCTAAGTGGGACTGACACCATCAACAAAGGAAAAATAAATAAGTACATTTAAGGCAGATGGGTCAGCTTCAGGAGATTCATAAGGTATAATTTCCTTTAGAAATGTAACCACAGTTATGGATTGAAGTCTGAAGACTTGGTTGTTTACTGGTACTGACTAATTGCTGAATTAAATGTGTATACTCTTAGGGGGGCTGGTAACTGATATTTGAAAAGTTTGCATGTTCTACAGCAACATTGATGATAGGGCTTATGAAAAAGTAGCCGATTGAATATGAGTAGTGTGGGCATTGATGATATTTCAGAATGATTGCTTTTTTCCCTGGTTGGCTTTGACTTACTTGAAGTGAAATTGTTCAGCATTGAGTATTAGTTATTGTGAAGATATGTGAAGGCTGCCAGCCTAGCCAGATATAATTTTGTAGATAATTCTGCATTTGTAAATATTAATATAAGCCACATGCTTGTTCTCTTAAATGGAAGAAAATGGTGTTAAACGTTGAACGTCAAAAATGTAACAACAGTGCACTCTGCTGGAAGAAAGCTGATAAGTCAAGCCTTGTATGACTGCTTGATCTCAAACTCCAAGCTGTGATGTCTAAACCAACATATTCTTTCTATTCTTTTTGAGAATAGAGTTAATTGGTAAATTTTACATATATAATGCCTTTAATTACTGTGGTTTCCTGACCAGGTGCAAGATCAAAGCAATATAAATGTAGAGTTCTGTTAGCCTGGGAAACCAGAGAATTGTTAAGAATGATGTAATCTAAAATGAGTCAGCAGGATGTATTATCAATTTAAAGGACTTTTTCAGGGACAGAGAGAGAGCATTTTGGATTTGTCTTCAGAACTGACCACTCACCAGCACTTGCTTTGCTCTGTCTGTATGTTAGTAGGATCTTAGACTTTAGTGTTTCTCTTAAGAAATAGATAGAAAATAGTAAGTTTAGACTAGCTGTTTTCTATATCGATGTCAGAACAATTATACTGTATTATTTTAAGCATTTTCCTGTGATCTCTGAACTCGACTAGCGCTGTGTAGTAATAAGTATTGCCTTGTGTTTTTATTATTTATTATTAAATATTTTTAAACCTTTCAACTGTGGCTGTTTTGTGTAGAGATAATTTAAGCTCTATAGTACATTGCATGTATATAGTGATACTGTACAAAGCCACTCCAAGTAAGTCTTGCTGCTCAGTCACACTTACCATTTGGATAATAATATTGCACCCTTTGGTAAGGGTCTTTTTAGTAGTTGATAAGTAAGGGTCCTGGTGGCAGTGATTTCTACCTTATAGCCTGGACAGAAGGGGCACAGCTAGTGAACCTGTGCCAGCCTTCCCCATGAGTGTCTGTGTGGTTGTATATAAGTCATATATCAAAGTGTGTGTGTGAGCTACTTGGGCAGGGACATGAAGCACTGGTTGGTCAGAGAGAGTGCTAGGAGGACTTGGCTTAGGACCCTGGCTAAGGACCCCATTCTATAGATGTGCCAGTGGGGAGTCTTATTGGGGATCTGGAGAGAAAGTGAGAAACCAGCCCCAGACTGACTGTGATCTCTGTGTGCTCTTAAGGGAAATTGTACTTTACTGTGTGTGTACTTGTTATCCTTTCCAATGTGGACGCCCCTCACTGGTGTTATTGGTGAGGATTGAAGCTCCTTGATTGCTGGGCCAGTGCACATGAGTCACATATTAATTGTTTGGCAGTGGTGGGATATCCTCACCACATATTAATTGGTTGGCAATTGGCTTGTAGTGGTGTGGACAGTGAATTCCTGTAGCTTGTGTACAGTGATCACTGAAGGTGTTTTTGTACTCAAAATCAGCCACACAGTGAATATTCAGAGCTCAGATCACAATTGTTTTATTTCTTTTGTTAGCTTAGTTAGTCAGGGAGAGCAGGCAAGCATGGCGGCAGAGGAGTATGGCAAGCTGTCAAGGAACCAGTTGGCTGAGATGTGCCAGGCTAAGGGACTGGTGCATGGAAACATGACTAAGGCAGACATGATTGCAGCTTTGGTCACAGCTGCATCAGAAAACAGCAATCAGGAGGATGATCAGACTAGCAGTGGAGATGCACAACACTCAGAGAATGGACAGCTCAACCTTTCCGCAGAGGACTTAAAAATCCATCTGGAGCTAAAGAGACTTGAGTTTGTGGCCAGGCATTTGGAAACAGAAGCAGCATTGAGACTGAGACGTCTACAGGCTGAGGAGAATGTAAAACTGCTATGCTTGGAAGTTGAGGAGAAGGAAAGGCAGAGGCAGCACGAAAAGGAGATGCTGACTCTTTGCCAGAGTCATGGAGGTAATGGGGAAGGGAGTAACTGGACCCCAGAAGCACAAAATGTCAGTAAATTTCTTCCGCAGTTTACAGAGGGGGATAATTTTCATAGTTTCATTCATATGTTTGAGAGGGTATGTAAACAGTATGATGTTGACCAAAGGCTCTGGGTACGGGTCCTGATCCCCTTACTCCATGGTAAATCTGTAACTGTGCTGTCTAAATTAACTGATCGTGAATGTTTTGATTATACTGCTGTTAAGAATTGCTTGTTAGAATTTTTTAAGCTAATGTCTGAAACTAATAGGAAAAAGTTTTATGAGCATAGATACAAGGCAGATAAAAGTGTGTGTGAATATGTTGCGGAACTGAACACTTATTTTCATAGGTGGGTGAGTAGATGTCAGGTCACCACTTGTGAAGGGCTGGCAGATGTTTTGGTGAGGGAACAAGCCCTTAGCACTTTGCCTGAGGACAGGAGAATCTGGTTAGCTGATAGACAATGTGCTACTTCAGAGAAGATGGGGAAGAAGGGAAACCTATACCTAGCAAGGAGGGCATCTCTGCACTGGAAAGGGACCCCCAGTACTGCTCATGGGTCTAAAGGAACCCATGGTGGGCAGCCCAGACTGACCCAACAGAATCTGCCAGTAGTAGGGAAAGCCACTAGTCCAGGTACACATCCAGGACCTAGGGTTAAATGCTATGAATTCAACCAGTGGGGCCATGTGGCATACAGATGTCCATGGAGGCAAGGTAGGAAACAATAAGCGAGAGTGCCAGTAAGTGGGAAAGACAAAATGCCAATAGTAGGTTGTCATGAGACAACAGAGGTACTGAACTACCATCCTGCCGATGTCCTGATAGGGAAGGATTTTGATGAGGCAGTACCATGTATTTATGCAGTTACACGCAGTCAGGCTTCGAGACAAGCATGTGGGTCTGGTATCCTGGGGGAGACCTAGACAGACTACATACTTGCAGCCAGGACTGCTGAGGTGGTTACTTCAAGGAGGGAGCTACTCTGTAGCAGTGAGACTGAAGGTGAGCCACAGCTGCTTGTGGGTACTGCTGTTCCCTTGGACAGAGTGACTGCAAAGATAGAGGTGAGTAGTAGTACCCAGGCTGACAGTGAGGCACCACTGTCAGAGGATGCCAGACTTCCTGTGGAAGGGGAGCGGGGAAGGGTTACAAAGATAGAGTTGAGACAGGCTCAGCTCTCAGACCCTAGATTGCAAGGCCTGAGGCAGGTAGCTAGGGCAGCACCTGATTTTCAAGGGAAGGGGGATTCTGTATCCTGGGACAAAGGGTTACTGTATGGAGAGTGGACCCCTGAGGGAGGGCTGGAAGGTGAGAGGGTACAGCAGTTGGTAGTGCTTAGAGACTACCATCTGGTACTTCTAGCCATAGCACATGATATTCCCTTTGCAGGACATATGGGCATAAAACATACAAAGAGACATACTATGCAAAACTTCTATTGGCCTGGAATTTCCAGAGATGTAACAGGGTACTGCAGGATCTGTGAGCAGTGCCAAAAGGTAGGTAAGGCAAGAGACAAGATTAGAGCTCCTTTGATGCCTTTGCCTGTGATTGAAGAGCCATTTCAGAGGGTAGCAATAGATATTGTGGAGCCTCTGAGTACCCCAAGTTCCACACTGAAAAAGTATATCCTAGTGGTAGTAGATTATGCTACAAGATACCCTGAGGCAGTGGGTTTGCCCTCCATTGAGGTGGAAAAGGTGGCAAATGCTTTGTTAGAGATTTTCAGCAGGGTAGGTTTCCCAAAAGAAATACTGATGGACAGAGGTGCCAGTTTCATGTCAGACCTGTTGGCTTGTCTGTGGAAATACTGTGCGGTGAAGCACCTGAAGACCATTCCCTACCATCCCCAGACTAATGGTCTGGTTGAGAGGTTAAACTCTACAATCAAGTCCATGCTACAGACATTTGCAAAGCAGTTTAAGAGGGAGTGGGACAAATATTTGCCCCATCTGTTGTTTGCTTACAGAGAGGTTCCCAGGAATCCACAGGTCTTTCACCCTTTGAGTTGCTGTAAGGGCATAGGGGGAGGGGACCTCTAGATTTAATTTGTGATGAGTAGGAAGGTGAATGTGAATCTCACAAGGAGTCTGTTGTGTCATATGTCATAAACCTCAGGACAAAGCTCAGGGAACTCATGGGCTTGGCCCAGGAGAACCTGGCAGAAGTCCAACAACAGAAAAAGGTATGGTATGACAGGAATGCTCGAGCTAGAGAGTATGCTGTAGGGCAGCAGGTAATGGTTCTTATTCCTGTCAGACACAACATGCTGCAAGCAGCTTGGGAGGGACCCTACAAGGTGGTAAGAAAGGTAAGTGATGTTAACTACATGGTAGAACTGCTAGGCAGGAGGCAGGGATGCAAATTGTACCATGTTAATATGATGAAACCTTACCATGATGGGGAGGCTCTTGTGCTGAGTATTTGCAGTGAATTTCAGGACAAGTCTGAGGGAGATCTGGTGACTGATCTCCTCAGTGAGGCTTGGACTGATACCTCAGTGAAAGGAGTAGCAATGTATCAGCAGCTATCTCCTACCCAGGTTCAAGAAATCCGAACAGTGTTACAGGAGTTTGGGGACATGTTTGCTGGGAAGCCAGGGTGCACCCACCTGGTGCAGCACCAGGTGGATACAGGACCCCAAACGCCTATTAGGCAGGCCCCTTATAGGGTGCCCGAGAGAGTCAAACAGACTCTGATGGAGGAGATACAGGAGATGTTGGAACTAGGGATAATTCAAGAGTCCAACAGTCTCTGGGCCTCCCCAGTGGTGGTGGTGCCAAAGAAGGATGGCAGCATCAGGTTCTGTGTGGACTACAGGAAATTAGTCACACAGAGGCAGATGCTTACCCCATGCCTAGGACAGGTGAGGCCCTAGAGCAGCTGGGTGGGGCTAATTATCTTACCACCATTGATCTTACCAAGGGTTACTGGCAGGTGCCCTTGACTCCCAGTTCTAGAGAGAGGTCAGCCTTTGTGACTCCTTTTGGCTTGCATGAGTTCACAAAGATGCCCTTTCTGATGAAAAATGCCCCAGCAACTTTCCAGAGGCTGGTAGATCATATCATAGCAGGAGCAGGAGGGTTTGCCCTTTCTTACCTAGATGATATTGCCATCTACAGCCATTCCCGACAAGAGCACATTCAACGTGTCAGGAAGTTCTGGGCAGACTACAGAGGGCAGGGTTGACCATTAAGCCCAGCAAATGTCAGGTGGGTATGGCAGAGGTCTCCTACATGGGACATAGAGTGGGGAGTGGTAAGATCAGGCCAGAACCTGCCAAAATAGAAGCCATTCAGGCATGGTCTGCACCTGTTACCAAAAAGCAGGTGAGGGCATTCTTAGGGACAGCCGGGTACTACAGAAAGTTTGTCCCCAGTTATAGTACCATAGCTGCTCCCCTCACAGACCTGACAAGGAAAAACAGGCCAGATGAGGTAGTGTGGACCCCAGCATGTGAGCAGACATTCTAGAAGCTTAAAGAAGCTTTGGGAGGACCCCCTGTATTAGCCAATCCAGATTACAGCAAATAATTTGTGGTCTGGGTGGATGCTTTGAACCATGGGGCGGGGGCTGTACTTAGCCAGATTTCTTCAGAGGGAGAAGAGCACCCAGTGATTTACCTCAGTCATAGGTTCCAACCCAGGGAGGAATATTATGCAGCTGTAGAAAAGGAATGTCTAGCAATAGTGTGAGCACTGCGGAAACTTCATCCTTATCTGTTTGGAAGAAAATTCACTGTAGTGACAGATCATAATCCCCTAACATGGTTAAACAGAGCCAACCAGCAAAAGGCCAAGTTGCTAAGATGGAGTCTAGGGTTGCAAGCATATGATATGTCAGTGCAGCACCATGGTGGGGTTAGCAATGCCAACTCAGATGCGCCCTCAAGACAAGGAATGGGGTAAGGTATCCTCAGATAGACCTAACCCTCTCAAGCAACGTTTCTCAAGGATTACTTGAAGAACTAGCTTAAGTACTCCAGGGTTATTGTGAAGATATATGAAGGCTGGCAGCCTAGCCAGATAGAATTTTGTAGACAATTCTGTCATTTGTAAATATTAATATACGCCACAAGCTTGTTCTCTTAAATGGAAGAAAATGGTGTTAAATGTTGAACATCAAAAATGTAACAACAGTGCACTCTGCTGGAAGAAAGCTGATAAGCTGTGTGTGACTGCTTGATCTCAAACTCCGAGCCATGATGTCTAAACCAACAGATTCTTTCTATTCATTTGAGACCAGTTAATTGCTAAATTTTACATATATAATGTCTTTAATTACTGTGGTTTCCTGACCAGCTGCAAGATCAAAGGAATGTAAATGTAGAGTTCTGTTAGCCTGTGAAACCAGAGAATTGTTAAGAATGATGTAATCTAAAATGCGTCTGCAGGATGTATTATCAATTTAAAGGACTTTCTCAGAGACAGAGAAAGAGCATTTTGGATTTATCTTCAGAATTGAGCACTCACCAGCACTTGAATTACTCTGTCCATATGTAAGGATATAGTGTTTCTCTTAAGAACTAGATTGAAAATAGTAAGTTTAGACTAGCTGTTTTCTATATTGATGTCAGAACTATTCTACTATATTATTTTAAGCATTTTCCTGTGGTCTCTGAACTCTTGACTAGCACTGTATAGTAAGGAGTATTGTCTTGTTTTTTTATTATTTATTATTAAATATTTTTAAACCTTTCAACTGTGGCTTTTTTGTGTAGAGATAATTTATGCTCTAGAGTACGTGGGATGTATATAGTGATACTGTACAAAGTCACTCCAAGTAAGTCTTGCTGCTCAGTCACACTTACCATTTGGATAATAATATTGCACAGTAATAATTGGACACCTTTTGCTAAGGGCCTTATTACTAGCTGATAAGTAAGGGTCCTGGTGGCAGTGATTACTACTTTATAGCTTGGACAGAAGGGGCACAGCTAGTGAACCTGTGCCAGCCTTCCTCTGGAGTGTCTGTGTGTTGTGGTTCTATATAAATCATATCTCAAAGTGTGTGTGTGTGTGTGTGTGTGTGTGTGTGTGTGTGTGTGTGTGTGTGTGTGTGTGTGTGTGTGTGTGTGTGTGTGTGTGAGAGCTACTTGGACAGGAACACAAAGCACTGGTTGGACAGAGAGAGTGCTAGGAGGACTTGGCTTGGGACCCTGGCTAAGGACCCCACTCTATAGCCATGCCAGTGGGGAGTCTTATTGGGAATCTGGAGAGAAAGGGAGAAACCAGCTCCAGACTAACTGTGATCTCTGTGTGCTCTTAAAGGAAATTGTTCTTTACTGTGTGTGTACTTGTTATCCTTTCAAATGTGGATGCACCTCACTGGTGTTAATGGTGAGGATTGAGGCTCCTTGATTGCTGGGCCAGTGCAAGGGCGTCATAGTTACATATACTGGTTTCTGGTGAATGTATACATTTGGTTTGCTAAAGTCGTAAGTTATTTGTCCCTTTTAAATATTGATTAGCAGATTTCTTGGTTTAGCCAGTGTGCTGATTTGCACTTTATCCTGATAGTAATTCCTAATGTTTCACCATGGTAGCACTGCAAAATTAGCTGATTTAATAAGGTATGAGAACATAGCAAGTGAGGTCCAACCAGACAAGTCTAAAACCCACAAAGAAATCTTGGAAGAAGTTTTTCTTCTTTGGATTAGGCATGGTTATCTGTAGGTTTTTGTGTCAGACCAGGTTGTAAAGGGTAAGATATGACCAGTATGATTACCTATGATGGTCCATAGGTAGTGGTGTTCTGTGGAGTGGTGGTTAGGATACAGTCAGTTACTGCAAAGAGCTTATCACCTGTAGCAATTATACTGCTGTTGTTATGACTGTTTGGCAGATAAAACTTTGCCAGAATGCCAGTCCCTGCACTGTCTAAAGTGCACCTGCAACCTGTCTCAAATTCTTCCATGCCATGAAAGCTTCAGGTTTTTAAGAAATGGCCAGGGTGTCTTGCAGATGTTAAGAGTTATGAAACCAGAATATCTTTATCGTGTTGATCACTGCTGTAGTAAACTTAGCTATCCTGCAAAGGAAATAAGAGCTGGCCAGCTTACAAAGTTACAGGGCACTTTCCACATGCTCGAACTGTTAGGCAGCTTGAGCTGAGATGACCAAAGGACAAGTCCGGGCACCAAGTCCTTAAGTGTTTTACTGCTGATGATCAGCATGCTCCTCTGAGACTTTTGTTGTTTTTTCCTAAGCAGATAAGTTCCCTTTTGGAGAAAAAAAAAACAAAAACTTCCATTTAATAGTATTGATACTTTCCTCTTAAGGAAAGGTATTTTAAAGCTATGCATTTGGGTTTTAATGGATTGTTATAATACTGTACTTTACTTTTAAACAGGAGCTCTATTTTTTTCCTGTCAGTTTTAAAGTTATTTAAAGTAACTGACAAAATATTTTTTTGTGAGACCAGTAAATATTTTTAAAGTGATTTTTACTGCGTTTATTTGCAAAAAATGACTTTTAAAGACTTTTTTTTTACTGACATTTGCTGCTTGTTTTCCCTGAGAATGAGGCACGATGTTTGGCTTGACCATGGAATAAACTGTCAGTCCTTCTTCCAGCTACAAAAAGAAAACAGTTAGGCAAATAGCCTTTGCCATCACAGCAAGCTAGCAATTTACCTCAACTGCAAGTGGGTGACTCTCCTGTGGTCATTAGTTGTACCTCAGACCACTTATCTTTTAGCCGGGTTCCCTCTGGTGTAGCACCAACAGCCACTATGAACTGGGGTTAGCCATGTTCTCTGCGGGTGTTGCAGTTCCCTCAGTGGGCAATGGAGAGTCACACTTGCCAGACCTAGGAAAGGGAACAAGGAAGGCTTCCCTGTTTAGTCAGAATGTTGTGCCCATCCCTGAGGAAGCTGCTGCTGGCATTAGTAACACTATTGATGTCATGTTTCCTGTTAAAAAGAAACAGAAAACTAAACATGCATCTACTCCTCCACACATTTCCTTTGACATGAATAGTTTACTTGGTGTAACTCGGGGTTTTCTTGTAAAGAAGTCTGTAGTCAATAAAAGATGGATATATTTTATCCTGAAGAGATTCAAGATTTTAAATTTAGACAGGAGGATAATAGGACAGATACAGTGCCTTCTTCTCAGATTTCTGATTCCAACTCGGATGAGAGCTCAGTTTCTGACTCTCCCTGTGGGGAGTTCTCGTTCTCTGAGACTATTTCTAGAATGTGCTAGTGTTTTCAGTGGGAGAACACTGAGGTTTCTTAGTTTCTAAGAAAGTACTATGAGCTGTTACAGAAGGAATTTCCAGAAACTTCACCCATTCCTCCAGTTCTGTCAGATTTGGTGGATGTGTGTGTGTGTTACTGCTCACAATTTTGCTGACAGTCAGCCAGCTGCTGCTTAAAAGGCAGGCAGGATGTATAAAATTCCTTAAGGTTTTTATGTACTCCTCCCAAATCTGATTAAGCAGCTATTGCTTTAGTTAATCAATCTGCTGCTAAACACTTTTCAGTCATACTATTTCTAATAAGGATGGGGAGATTATTAATATGTGTGGAAAACAAGTATATGCTTCTGCAGCTTTGATTTTCAGAATTTTGGATTGTCAGGCTCACAAGTTAAGATTTATCCTGACTAATTGCAAAAGTATGAGGAATGTTTTGTCTACAGTTTCTTCTTATGAGGAAAGTCTGCTTTAAATAATTTATTTTTTTTTCTATTTTCAAGCCACTACTCATAATAGACAGAGTGTGTGTATGACTCTGCTGATAATTCTTCAGGTGCTATGGCCACTGGTACTGTTTTCAGGAGGTTTGCATGGCTGTGTTCTCGGAACGTCCCAGAGTGTGTTAAAATGAGATTTTAATTTCTCCCTTGGAGAGAGATTTAATTTTTGGCCTCTCTACTGCAGAGGTGATCAAAAAGAGTAATGCATGGGGTAAGCTTATCCTGGGAATCTTTAAGATTTTCGTCCCTCCTTTTCCAAATTTTCCAAGGGATTCTCTAACTGATCCAATTTTGGTAAGAAACAAAATAAACCATCTCAACAAAATACAGGCAAACATGTTTAAGAAGAAATGGCAAGGGAGCTCCAAGAATAATTTTGGAAACTCCCAAAACCAAGGATATTCCAATAAGTCAGAATAACCATTTGAGACTTTGTTCTCCCCTCCCACTCTGACAGGCCCTCTTTTCTTCCAGAAAGTCTGAATCTTCATTTTTTCTCCTTGGCAATAGATAGTTTCAGGCAAATGAGTTCTGAAGATCATTCCTCAGGGTTACAGATGGCAGTGGGAGGAAATTCCTCATTTCCAGGTGGTGCTTCCTCATCCTCTAGACCAGAGTCTTTTTTTCCACTTGTCCTTCGTCACATGCTGTTCCATGGAGTGACAAAACCAGTTCCTTCTACCTGGGTGGAAAAGGTGTTTCATTCAAGGATGTTTTTAGTGCCAAAGAAATAAAATCCTTGGAGATCAGTTCTTTTCTAAACTAGTTTGTCATAGTGCCTAAATTAAAAATGTGTCACTTCACTATTTGTTGCCTCTTCTTCCTCTTTCAAGTTTGCTGGAAACACTAACTTAAAAAAAATATTTATCATCATAGTCCTCTTCATCCAGACTTCAAGCATTTCTTAAGGTTTTGTGTTTCTGGATCACATTATCAGCTCTCTGCTTTACCCTTTGGAGTATCCACTGCACCAAAATGTTCTCAAAGTTTCTAGTGCCTCTTACAGACTATAGGGTATCCACAGGTTTCCATATTTCGGTGACTTGCTTATTTTGTCAAGTCTTTTTCAAAGTGTCAGGAATCTGTCTCTCTTGGGTAAGAGATCTCTTACTCAAGCTGGGATTCAAAGAGAGCACTGAAAACTCTTTCTTGACTCCTTCTCACAGGATTGTGTTTCTGGGATGTCAACTAGACACCAGTTCAAAGAGCCTTTTTTCCATTGAAAAAAACTTCTATACCTTGATATGTTTCTAAAGTTTTTTCACTTAGACTTTTGTCATTGTGAAGGAATTTACATGATACTCCTAGCAAGATCTGAAGTTTCTTGGGTCCCAGCACAAACATCCCTTGTCTTTTCAGACCCCAGTGCTGGGGTTTATCAGAAGAGAAATCACTTGGTGGAGAAAATAGATATCCCTAAATGCAGGTCTTCCCTTCTCCCTCCCTGTTTCAAAGCATTCGGTCACCATAGACACCTTAGACTTTGCTTGGGGAGCAATTTCAGGAGGGATAAAAGTTCAAAGTGTGTGGGACACCAAGGACAGAGGCAAGCACATAAATATAAAAGAGATAATTGCCTTAATTAAGACACTCAATTCTCTGAATCATCTTTGGTCCCCGCCACCTCTTCAAGTTGTTACAGACAATACCACATTCATGTGGTATGTCAGCAAGGAAGGGGGACAAGGTTGTACCCCGTCTGCAGATTAGCCATATTAGGTTGGGATATATGTTTACAGCTCAATATTATTATACAGGCATTCTTATATTCCTGCAGAGCAAAATTGCATGGCAGACAAGCTGATCAGGATAAGAGCAGACCCTCACAAATGGAAACTAGATCAAGAAGTCTTCAAAGATTTGATCCATCTGAGGGGAGTTCCCAACGTAGACCTCTTTACCTTCTCTCTGAACAATCAGCTTGAAAGAATTTTCTCCATGACTCCACACAACAAGGCCTGGGAGACAGATACCTTGTCTTTTCCTTAGGCAGGAATATTCTTGTATGCTTTTCCAACCTTTCCACTAATGTCCAGGGTACTTCTGAAGATTTAGAAGGAATCTCCAACAATCAAAATCTACTAGAGGTATATAAACCAAATCGTCCCCCAGGCAAAAATCTTCTTTCTTATGGCCTTGCACATCTTTGGAACTCCCTGCCTCCTTTCATTCGCACCACCCCCAACCATTTCATATTTAAAAGATCTCTTCACTCATATCTAATATCCCAATGGGAATGCTCTTGCTCCCACCCCACATAACTAACACTTGCAAAGTCATCTTCCTTCTTCCTTTGTTTCCTCCTGCAAATTTCCTTACTTTCCTTATACTAGGCCACACTTCCTTCTATTGTGTCCCTAATACATTACTACTCCTCAATTCTTTGTGCATTCTTCCTAATATGTTATTATTCCTCAGTATTATCACAAATTGCTTCCAGATATGTTGTTATTTCTCAGTACTTTAGTACTACTTTCCCCTATAGTTTGTATTACCCATTAATCTCATCACCATACTGTATTCAGTCTAGTTCTTTCTGTAGTATTATTAGCAAAATTGTTTTTCTTGTATCTGTATAATTGTACAATTTGTGTATATATTAAGAATTATCTACTGTAACCTATGTATTGGAGCTTTTCTCCCCAGGACTCCATTGAAAATGGGTTATTTTGGCCCAATGGACTATCCTGGCTAACCAACTGCAAATAAATAAAATAAATAAATCCCCCAAGATTATTGTGATGACTCCCTTGTGATCCAAGCAACCATGGTTCTCTGTTCTTTGAGAAATGGCCGGGGCAATAACCACAGGCTTTCTCACAGACTAGATTTACTCACACAAGAAGAGTGGTGTTTAATGCACTCCAACAGCAGTCAACTTCAATTGGTTGCTTGGATGATAATGTCATAATTTCCTTTAGGCACCTGTTTAGTGAGGACATGAAGCTGATGCTCATGGAAGGAAGAAAGCATGCTACTAGAAAATCATATATGAAAAGCATATATTAGGAAATGGAAAAGGTTTTATACTCGATGCCAACAAAATAGCCAACACCCATTTGGAGTTATTTGTTCTCCGGTTTCACAATATTTGTGTGAATTGCTACCCTACAGCCTTTCTTACTTCTCAGTTAAGGTTCATTTAACAGCCATTTCATCAGACTGTAAAATCATTAGGCTTTTTAAAATGACAGTCACCAACACAGGAGGTTCAGATGCAAAAGTTTACTAGTGTACACCAGGAGGCAAAAGACCATACAATACAAGTATAGAATTTTGTCTGCATGATACAGGAAATGTTCCATGTTTTATAATCATACATTCAAGCTGTGCCCACTTCACTGACGTGGTCAGTCACAGGGCACCTACATCACTATGGTCTACAATATTCTATTCATAAGAAAAAGCTGATATTATACTTTTTAAAAGTTTTCCCATGAGAATAATACAGCCTTGCAAAGCACCTGGTCAGTTATAATGTCTTTCTGTAAATGTTATTCTTTCAAGGTTTCAGTCCTGCTCGAATACAATAGCCAGTTCAGTCTTGTAATACACTTCTTTGTTCTCCTTGCAACATTACTTTTAGCAGCTGTGCTTTATCTCTGATAATATTCGCAAGGCCGACCATCTCAACGGAAGAAAGATTTTCAATGCTTTATACATTCATTTTCCTGACCCAGCAGATAATCATTAGTGAAAAACATAAGCTTGCTGAGCTGGCTACTGCCAGGGTCAGAGTTCAAACACACTGCAGCTCCAAAGCTTCAAGCAATTACATGTAAAATCATTCTTACTGCCATATTGTAAAATAGAATAAAATGCATTACATACTATTTGCTTTTAAACTAGCACTTTATATATGTCCAAATACATATTTTTCTGACATTTTCCTCCCTTTTAATACTTTTTATTCTATTCTGAAGTATGCATAGTGTCATTTCATCTCCTAGCCTTTCCCGCTCAGGATTTTCAGCTAGGTGAGTCATCTAATCTATACTTCAGAAAAAGCATCATCTGAAATCAATCTTTCAATTTCAATATCTTGGTAAAAAGTTCCAGTAACAGATATATCAACAAAATCTTTGATTAATTTTTTCATGCAGGGAATTCCACAGCAAACACATGCTCCTATTAGGAGTATACCCACACAAATAGCAATTAAAATGTTCATTAGGATGGAACCCCACCCCCAAACAGATTCTGGAAAAAGTCCGTCAGTGGGTCTGGGCCTGGTTTAGTCATGGCTGATACTTGCTGAATTACCTCTAGGTGATTATTTATCTCGTGACGATTGTCAGGGATAAAAGCACAGCATTCTTCTTCGTGTACCACCTCTTGCCGCTAGGGTGAAGTAAAGAGCCATTCGATTTTGTAGCACAACAGTTCTCATTGCATTCAGTTCATCAGTCACCAATTCTAGGGCAGAAAAAGTTGCATTACTCATTACTTCGAGAAGTCTCGACAGCTTCCTCAGCTCCCAGATCGATTTGACTGCTCCATAGGCTGGTAGTATTCCTGCCCAGGATATAACACTGTTACTCAAGTCCATATGAGTCAATTCACTTTTGTCTTTTACTGAATTATGGTCTTTCCAACCAGCTTCGATCTTCCCAACTGGATTCACAGGTTTCTTAACTGGACCTTCAGATTTTCGAGCTGTTTCCCTTACATTTCGTATCTTACCCAAAGGTAATTCTGCAGTATGTCTTATTGCTGGAACCAGATAACCCAAAAAACAACTGCCGGACCAATTCTCAGGTAACCATTTATATGCCTTTTTCCCACAAATAAAATAACAGTTTTTTTACTTTGGTACTAATACGTGTTATCCCTGCATGAAACATTTTCCTATCTTTAATAGACAATTGTTTAGTTAAGACTGGATTGTCACGTACTGCATTTAATGTAGTTTTCATTGAACTCAGATATGAATCATAGTTAGTATTACAAACAGTACCCCCACTTCTGACTTTAATGTAACATTTATAAGACATTGTTATATTACAATTACTCCAGCCCACCTGGAGGGTATCATTTTGTAGAAACATACAACTCCTTTTTGTGTGACAGGTAAAAATAAAGCTATTTTGTCCTGTGATCTCACAGTTCCTGTATCAAAAGCAAATTTTCCCAAGTCTCATTTATCCCCAGAGGGACAGCGGACATTAACAGTCCTCCATATGCTGTTGGTATAGCTGTACAAACCCAGCAATTTGAAATGTTCATAGTCTCTGCATACACACGTTTCATGGCCAGGTATGTGTTAAAATTTGGATGCCAGTCTATAGACAGTTCATCACGTCTTCTCACTTTCACTCGTGTGGTTGAGTGCAAGAAAAAAAAAACACAATAAGAGAAAAATTGTCACACTTATAGTCAACAAATGCACAGCTAACAAAATAATTATGCAATAGTTCTGGGGTTGCTCTGCTTTTCTGTTTGCTTTACTTTTGGCCATTTTGCCCTTGTGTATCAGTCACAAAGTTCTTATCAAGTTGAAAGTTCTTTACCGGTTTACAATGCGTCAAATGAACCCAGGACATCCTCTCAGCTACTCTGACTGCAGTAGGCATTGCCAACAGGACCTGGTACGGACCTTCCCACTTTGGACTCACCCTTTTCGTCACCTTCAACCAGATCCAGGTACATGGTTCCAAAACTGCTTCTACCGGTTTGGTCTGTCTTTTATCTGAAAAAGAGTTAAACTGCAAAACAGATTTATTCATTAGCAGTTTCTTTATATAATTAGCTAATGAACTGTCAGCCCCCTGCTCTGCAGGCATGAGAGCTTTCCACTGAGGCACATAATATGCTCTCCCAAAAAACATTTTAGAGGGAGTCAAACCCTTTACATTTATTTAATTCTAAGAAATCCATACAAATAGTGTGGAATGGGTATGGTGGTATAGGAAAACTTCCTTGCTTGGTTTTAAATGCTCCTTGTGCATGGTGCTTGTTACAAGTATGACAAGCTGCACAAAAATTTTTTTGTATAATTTATGTATCCATATGTTTGGAATATTTGATTTACTAACTGTACCATCCCCCCTGTTGAGACATGGCACTGCCCATGGCTCAACAAAGCTGCATATCTAAATAAATTAGACAGCAATATCATTTTTCTTCCCTTGGAAATGTACAGTCCATTCTCAAAAATTGCACCTCGTTTTACCCAGTTTTGTTTGTCTGCTTTTGTAGTAAGCGTCTGCATCGTTTTCAACATGTCTAAATCTAAAATCTCAGAGGGTTGTAATTCCTCATTCAAAAATAAAGTTTCTGAGTCTGAGGCTGCTTGCTTTGCAGCTGCATCAGCTCGTGCATTAACTTTTGAAATCTTATCCTGTTGTTTTGTATGAGCTAAACATTTACAAATAGCTACTTTAGTAGGTAACTGAATAGATTCTAATAGCTCCAAAATAAATTGCGCATGATTAATAGGTTTTCCACTGGATGTAATCATTCCTCTATTTTTCCATTGTTGTGCAAATACATGTACTGTAGAAAAAGCATACTGACTATCAGTATATATGTTCAAACTCTTGTTTTTTGCTAAAGTACATGCTCTCGTCAAAGCTATCAACTCTGCTGCTTGTGCAGATAAGTTGTGTGGTAAGGATTGAGCTTCTAAAATTTCAGTGTCTGTAACTATTGCATATCCCACCAGATTCTTCCCTGTAGGACCCCTTCTGCATGAGCCGTCCATGTAATATGTCACCTCAGCATTATCCAAGGGCATATCTGTAAGATCTTGTCTAGGTAAAGCTAACTGTTCAATTTCCTGCAGGCAGCTGTGTGGTGTGCCCTCCGCAGGAGTTGGAAGTAATGTCGTACATCGTTCAATTGTCATATGAGGTTGGCTCAGCAGTATAGTTATACATGAAAGATGTCTAGCAGGAGAAAGGTATGCCATTTTCTCTTGCAGTAAAATTATTGCAACTGCATGAGGCACTCTCAATGTGAGAGGGTGGAATAACACCACTGAGGCCGAAGCCTGCACTACCATTGCTGCTGCAACTACTGCTTGTACACAGTGAGGCAAAGATCACGCCACTGGGTCTAACTGTGATGAATAGTAAGCTATGGGGCATTGCTTATCCCCATGTTGTTGCGTCAATACTGATGTCATGTACCCTTGCTTACAATCTACGGTCTGAAAGAACCGTTTGTGATAATTTGGAAGTCCTAAAACTAATGAAGAAGCTATCAACTGCTTCAACCTGCAGAAAGCCATTTCTGCTTCTGTTGTCCATTGTAAAATATCTTGTACTGCCATTGGTGTCTTATATATCAAATCAGTCAGTGGAGCAGATTCCAAAGCATAATTTGGTACCCAGCTCCGACAAAAATTAGTTATACCTAAGAAAGATATCATTTCTTTCTTAGTTGTTGGTTTGGGTGTTTGCAAAATCGCTGTTTTTCTTTCTTCATCTAGTATTCTACCTTCATTGGATATTACATATCCCAAGTATCTAACTTGTTTTCTCCAAAGTTGTAACTTACTTTTGTTTACTTTGTGTCCTTGTATTGCTAAAAATTTTAATAATGCTACAGTATCTGCCCTGCACTGCTGCTGGGTGGGGGCTGCTAGCAAGATGTCATTTACATAAAGTAGAATTTGACTAACTCCCGGTGGGGTAAATCCTGCCAGGTTGCTAGCCATTTCTTGTGCAAATATTGTTGGGCTCTCACAATATCCCTGTGGTAGTCGAGTATATGTATACCTTTTACCCTGAAATGTAAATGCAAACCAATATTGACTATCAGGATGTATAGGTATTGAAAAGAAAGCATTGCTAATATCTACCACAGAGAAATACTTCTGTTGCAGTTCCAAATCATTCAACAAAGTATGTGGGTCTGGCACCGTAGGTGCTCTAGGTATTACTGCATTATTTACAGCTTGTAAATCTTGTACCATCCGCCATTCCCCATTTGCTTTTTTAACAGGAAATAGGGGTGTATCACATGGTGAATCAGGAGATTCTACCAGTACTCCTTCTTTGAGTAATGCTGCTATTATAGGCTTAATTCCTATTTCTGCATCCTTTCTCAAAGGGTATTGTCTTTTCTGTGGTCTAAAAGCTGACTTTGGGGTAATTGTAACTGGTCCTGCTGTTCGAATAAGCCCTACATCTGACTTGCCTGTTGACCACAGAGTTGTTGGAATTTCACACAAGGCCTTTTCTTCTTCTTCTAATAAAAATGCTAATCAGCTGTCCTCGCTAGATTGCAAGTGTACAGCTGGATGTGTCTGTGTCAACCAATTCAGTTTTTGTTTTGTATCCCTTGTCCTGACAGTTCTAAATCAGTCTGTTTCTCCCATCTTGTTACTTTTTCTCCTAAGTCTGCCCATTTAACACTTTTATTCTTTGTAAAGCTAACATGTGGCAACCGATTTGATCTATACAATGCAAGAAATTCTTGAGGTAATGAACAGCTAACTACACTGTTCCCCTCAGTATCCCAGTACAAAGTACGCAAAACCAATCTAGTTGCATGATTTCTAAACAGTTTTTGCTCATACTCTCTATCAGGTCCTGGTGTGGTACAGTAATATAGAGTACAGTGTAACAAATGCTGTTGATCAGTGTCAAGGGAGGGGGTTTTACTGATGGCTACGTTCATCAGCTCCTTGGTCACTGCCCCTGGACCAGTCGTGACTAGGTCCTGGCTGTACCAATAAAAGGTTTCACCCTCTGATCGCACTACAAAAGTATCCATTTGTCTCTGTGCCTCCATCCCTTGTACAGTTGGTACTACTGCTATGCCAAATATCTGCATAAGGTCCCTGCCCAATAGGTTTACTGGACACTTTGCAGAAACCACTATTTTACTTCTCTGGGTCATACCTGAAACAGGGTCAGTTATTGCTATATCATGGGAGAGTGGTTCCCTGTATAGCTCTCTGTTTGCTGCTTTTACTAATACATAATCAGGTGATTCAGAATGTTCTGGTAACTTTGAGGGGTGTATCAAAGTCCGTGACGCTCCTGAGTCACACAGGAATTTGACTTCCCTTCCCTCCACCAGAAGTGTTACTTCTGGTTTTGTATCTGCTAGGTAGAGCTCCAGGCTCAACAATGCTAAATCTAAAATTTCATTTCCATTTTCATCTAAGTCAATTTGTACTTCCTCTACTCCTTCTACTACATTGGTATTTGTCTTTTCTATTCGAGCTGTTACTGGTGATTCCTGACTTTCATATGATGTATCCTCACTATCATATAGTCAGTCCTCATCTCCTTTATCTTCTGTCATTGCTTTCTTATTTTGTTTACAGTCCCTAGCTAGATGCCCTTTTTACCTGACTGTAATACAAATACTTCAGCTCCGTCTTCAGCAGTGAAGACTTGCACCTTCTTTTTCTTTTTACTATTAAAATGTCTTTCAGCATGTCTAGCGTATTCGAGTAAGGCTTGTAGCCTCCCTGTTCGATGATCTATCATATGCTTCGTAATGAAGCTACTAATAGGTGCAATGCAACCTTTCAAAAATGCATTTTTTAATTGTTGTTCATATGGGGAATCATGTGTTTGGTTCTCAGGAACCAACATACCACTATGATTATTAAAGCATTCTAATAATCTAGCATAATATCCATCTATTGTCTCATTTTCCTGTTGTATGCATTGATTAATGCAAGTCAAGTCTGCTCTAAGTTTCCATTTCTCAGAGATTCTGTCTGTCAGACCTTTCACTCTGTTGTCTAAAAATGTTTTAGAATTTCTAAGCTTCTGTTTTTCTGCAATTTGCTTCCTCAATCCACCTGTGTGCTTGAGGTATGCCTAGTTGGTGCTGCTTTTTTGCCTGACCTCCTGCATCAGATTTAAGCTGTTTAAGGAGTTTAACTAGTGAAAGTTTATCTAGTTTACCATCAAATTCATATTTGTTAACCCATCTTGTATAATACCTAACATATCAGCATGCTGTAATTGCATGTATTTTGCCTCTTTGGTTAGGGGCGGATCTTGCAAGGTTTTAGTGCACTGATTACCCATGTCAAAGAAAATGTTACGTAACCCTTTTTACCACGTGGTATCTCAGTTCCTTACACAGTTTATCTAGAATAACTGCCTACCTTATTCTGTTTCCCTGATCTCTGACAAAATATACAGTAATTTCCTTTTGTCCCTGATCTGTACAACAAATCTATGACAATAACATTTACTGTAACCTAGTCCCTGATCTAAAACAGAAAAAAGGCAAATATCTTCCTACCTGAGCCTCCTGATGATGAAAGTGTTCAAATTCTGCTCTTCGGCCACAGATCAGAAAGTGGACAGCCTCTTTACACACAATTCAATCGGAGGTCTTTTCAGTCAAGAAGAACCATTTTGGCAACTTCTCCTGCGCAGATTTATTACCACCCATACACTCTGACCTGTAGCTTACCAAGGGAATTCCGTCTTGAAAGGACCAAACTGTCAAATAAATTATTAAAAATCAGACTGTAAAATCATTAGGCTTTTTAAAATGACAGTCACCAACACAGGAGGTTCAGATGCAAAAGTTTACTAGTGTACACCAGGAGGCAAAAGACCATACAATACAAGTATAGAATTTTGTCTGCATGATACAGGAAATGTTCCATGTTTTATAATCATACATTCAAGCTGTGCCCACTTCACTGACGTGGTCAGTCACAGGGCACCTACATCACTATGGTCTACAATATTCTATTCATAAGAAAAAGCTGATGTTATACTTTTTAAAAGTTTTCCCATGAGAATAATACAGCCTTGCAAAGCACCTGGTCAGTTATAATGTCTTTCTGTAAATGTTATTCTTTCAAGGTTTCAGTCCTGCTCGAATACAATAGTCAGTTCAGTCTTGTAATACACTTCTTTGTTCTCCTTGCAACATTACTTTTAGCAGCTGTGCTTTATCTCTGATGATATTCGCAAGGCCGACCATCTCAACGGAAGAAAGATTTTCAATGCTTTATACATTCATTTTCCTGACCCAGCAGATAATCATTAGTGAAAAACATAAGCTTGCTGAGCTGGCTACTGCCAGGGTCAGAGTTCAAACACACTGCAGCTCCAAAGCTTCAAGCAATTACATGTAAAATCATTCTTACTGCCATATTGTAAAATAGAATAAAATGCATTACATACTATTTGCTTTTAAACTAGCACTTTATATATGTCCAAATACATATTTTTCTAACAGCATGCTACTAGAAAATCATATATGAAAAGCATATATTAGGAAATGGAAAAGGTTTTATACTCGATGCCAACAAAATAGCCAACACCCATTTGGGGTTATTTGTTCTCCGGTTTCACAATATTTGTGTGAATTGCTACCCTATAGCCTTTCTTACTTCTCAGTTAAGGTTCATTTAGCAGCCATTTCAGTATGTCTGTCCATGGATCCTCCTCTTTCAATGCATTCACATGCCAAAATGTTTTTTAAAGGGGTTTTGCATAAGATGCCACCAAGAAAACTTGTGGCCCCTTCTTGAGATCTTAATTTTGTGCTAGAGAAACTAACACTTGCTCCATTTGAACCAGCTAACATGGCTAACTTGAGATTCTTAAAATGAAAAAAAGAAAACAGTTTTACTGATTGTTCTGACCACTGGGGATGCACAAGCCAGTGCATTTCTTTGTGCCGGTCCCATGCCCGGATAAATGATGAGGGTTGCGTCAGGAAGGGCATCCGGCAAAAAACTTTGCCAAATCATACATGCAGACAACAGTACAGAAATACATACCGGATCGGTTGAGGCCCGGGTTAACAACAACCGCCACCAGTACTGTTGGCCAACAGGGTGCTGGCAGAAATTGGGCTACTGTTGGCCGAAGGAGGAGAAGTAGGGGAAGGCATGACCAAAAGCAGGTAAAGGCTAGGACTGTGATAGTGAGGATCAGAACTTTGAATGTTGGCAGTATGACTGGTATAGGGAGAGAGCTAGCTGATATGATGGACCAAAGGAAGGTTGGTATAGTGTGTGTGAAAGAGACGAGATGGAAGGGGAGCAAGGCTAGGTGTATCAGAGGTGGTTTCAAATTGCTTTATCATGGTGTGGCTGGAAAGAGAAATGGAGTAGGCATTATCCTGAAGGAAGAGTATACTAAGAGTGTTTAGAGGTGAAAAGAGTGTCGGATACAGTGATGCTTATGAAGCTGGAAATTGGTGGTGTAATGATGAATGTTGTTAGTGCATATGCTCCACAAGTTGGGTGTGCGATGGCTGAGAAAGAAAAATTTTGGAGTGAGTTGGATGAAGTGGTGATGACTGTTCCCAAGGTTGAGAGACTTGTGATCGGAGCAGATTTCAATGGGCATGTTGGTGAAGGGAACAGAGAGGATGAGGAAGTGATGGGTAGGTATGATGTTAAGCAAAGGAATGCAGAAGGTCAGATGGTAGTGGCTTTTGCGAAAAGGGTGGACATGGCTGTGATGAATATGTATTTTAACAAGAGGGAGGAGCATAGGGTGACATACAAGAGTGGAGGAAGATGCACACAGGTGGATTATATCTTATGTAGCAGGACCAGTCTGAAGGAGACTGGAGACTGTAAAGTGGTGGCAGGGGAAAGTGTAGTTAGGCAGCATAGGATGGTGGTTTGTAGGATGACATTGGTGATCAAGAAGAGAAGGATGAGTATGAGGGCAGCACCAAGGATCAAATGGTGGAAATTGAAAAAGGGTAATTTTGAGGTAATGTTCAGGGAAGCATTAAGACAGGCACTGGGTGGCAGTGAAGAGTTACTGAATAGCTGGGTAACTACAGTAGAGCTAGTAAGAGAGATGGCTAGAAAGGTGCTTGGTGTGACATCTGGGAAGAGGAAGTAGAACAAGGAGACCTGGTGGTGGAATGAAGAAGTACAGAAGAGTATACAGAGAAAGAGGTTGGCGAAGAAGAAGTGGGATTGTCAGAGAGATGAAGAAAGTAGACATTAGTATAAGGAGATGAGGCACATGGCAAAGAGAGAGGTGGTGAAGGCTAAGGATAAGGCGTATAAAAAGTTGTATAAAAGGATGGACACTAAGGAGGGAGAAAAGGACCTGTACCGATTGGCTAGACAGTGGGACCAAGCTAGGAAAGATATGTAGCAGGTAAAGGTGATAAAGGATAATGAGGGAAACGTACTCACAAGTGAGGAGAGTGTGTTGAGCAGATGGAAAGAGCACTTTGAGAGGTTGATGAATGAAGAGAATGAGAGAGAAAGAAGGTTGGATGATGAAGGGATAGTGAATCAGGAAGTGAAACAGATTAGCAAGGAGGAAGTAAGGATAGCTATGAAGAGGATGAAGAACCGAAAGGTTGTTGGTCCAGATGACATACCTGTGGAAGCATGGAGGTGTTTAGGTGAAATGGCAGTGGAGTTTTTAACTAGATTGTTTAATGAAATCTTGGAAAGTGAGAGGATACCTGAGGAATGGAGAAAAAGTGTTTTGATACCAATTTTTAAGAATAAGGATGATGTGCAGAGCTGTAGTAACTACAGAGGGATTAAACTGATCAGTCACAACATGAAGTTATGGGAAAGAGTAGTGGAAGCTAGGTTAAGAAGGGAGGTGATGATTAGTGATTAGCAGTATGGTTTCATGCCAGGAAAGAGCACTACAGATGCAATGTTTGCTCTGAGAGTGTTGATGGAGAAGTACAGAGAAGGTCAGAAGGAGTTGCATTGTGTCTTTGTGGATTTAGAGGAAGCATATAACAGGGTGCCTAGAGAGGAGTTGTGGTATTGTATGAGGAAGATGGGAGTGTCAGAGAAATATGTAAGAGTGGTACAGGATATGTACAAGGGTAGTGTGACAGTGGTGAGGTCTGCGGTGGGAGGGATGGATGCTTTTAAGGTGGAGATGGGATTACATCAAGGATCAGCTATGAGCCCTTTCTTATTTGCAATGGTGATAGACAGGTTGACAGATGAGATCAGACAGGAGTCCACGTGGATTATGATGTTTGCAGATGACATTGTGATCTGTAGTGAGAGTAGGGAACAGGTGGAGGAGACCCTGGAGAGGTGGAGATATGCTCTAGAGAGAAGAGGAATGAAGGTCAGCAGGAATAAGATAGAATATATGTGTGTGAATGAGAGGGAGGATAGAGGAATGGTGAGGATGCAGGGAGTAGATGTGGGGAAGGTGGATGAGTTTAAGTACTTGGGATCAACAGTTCAGAGTAATGGTGAGTGTGAAAGGGAGGTGAAGAAGAGAGTACAGGCAGGATGGAGTGGGTTGAGAAGAGTGTCAGGAGTGATTTATGACAGACGAGTACCAGTAAGAGTGAAAGGGAAGGTCTACAAGAGGGCAGTGAGACCAGCTATGTTATATGGATTGGAGACAGTGGCACTGACAAAAAGGCAGGAGTCAGAGCTTGACATGGCAGAATTGAAGATGTTAAGATTTGCACTGGGTGTGACGAGGATGGACAGGATTAGGAATAAGTATATTAGAGGGTCAGCCCAGGTTGGAAGGTTTGGAAACAAAGCCAGAGAGGCAAGATTACGTTGGTTTGGACATGTGCTGAAGAAGGATGCAGAGTATATTGGGAAAAAGATGCTAAGGATGAAGCTGCCAGGTAACAGGAAAAGAGGGAGGCCTAAGATAAGGTTTATGGATGTGGTGAGAGAGGACATGCAGGTGGATGGTGTGACAGAGCAAGATGCAGAGGACAGGAAGAAATGGAAACAGTTGATCTGCTGTGGCGACCCCTAACGGGAGCAGCCGAAAGAAGAAGAAGACATTGTTCTGACCACTGCAAGAAGGTTATCTGAGTTGCAAGCTCTTATATGAGTCAACCTTATCTTATTTTACACAGGGATAAGCTTTATTTCAGAACTAATCCTTCTTTTATGCCTAAAGTGGTATCAGAGTTTACTTTAAGCCAAACTATCTCCCTGCTTTTTCCTGAACCCAAAATGTTGGAGAAAGGATACTCCATACCATGGATGTCCACAAACAACTCAGATGCTCTCTTGATAGAACTAAATCTTTCAGATCTTCAGATGAATTATTCATTTCTTGTGAAGGTAAGAAGAAGGGGCAAACTGTGTCAAAACAAACTATTTCCATATGGTTGTCTAAGGTTATTAACTTTTGTTATACTTACCACAACAAAACTATACCAGTTTCCAGCCAGGGACAACACCACCCTATCAGAGCCTTAGCTTCATCTATGGACTTTTGGAAAGGGGTGGATTCTAGAGGTATTCTGGAGGCTGCAACTTGGTCCTCTGTACAAACTTTTACAAAACACTATAAGCATGATTCCTGATCTAGATCTAGATCAGGCTTTGTAAGGGCTATTCTCCAGGGGCTCCTGGAATCTTCTTCTTCCACCTCCCAAATGTAGTATGCTAGGATAATCTGCCCATATAACCAAGGCTGCTGCAGCAGTGATCAGTACGATGAAGATAGTGCAGTTGTGCAAATAAAGTTACCATAACAGTAGAAGTTTGAATGATCACTGTTGTAGTATCCAGCCTTACATCCCCATTGTTTTTGGCGTGTTGTTTATGCTGGGGTGTGGTTATTTATTTTTTTGTTCTTCCTCGCATTGTCCTTTCAGGGCTCAGCCTCCCTCTCTCTTTTGACAGGAAAGCTCTGAAGGGCATGGCACCCCAACTTGCCTTTTAATCAACTCAGCTTGAGTTGCCTGACAGGCTGGGCACATGGACGGTGCCCTGAAACTTTGTAAATTGGCTGGCTGTTATATCCTTGGCAGGATATCACCCATATAGCTAAGGCTGCTGTAGCAGTGATCACTTGAACATCTACTGTTATGGTAAGTTTGCTTACACAGCTGTACTTTCTTCCTTGACTGCAGTTATCTCTACCTGGGATGTGAGTACTTAAATCTTGATGCATTCTTTTCAGTTACCTCAGTCAATCTAAAAATGTGCATTTTCCCTTCAGTTATTGTTTATAAAACTACTCAGGTTTTTCCCTATCTTATTCTCTCTCTCCTTTTATATCTTCCACTTCTTCAAGTCACACTGAGAACCAATCCAGGTCTGAAAAGTATTAACTGCAGTAAAAAAGAAGACATCTGTGTTTAAGACACCAGTTTGTTGTCGAAGGACATGTCTGAGAACCCCACAGCTGCTATGTACCTTCCAAGTCTTCTGCTGTGCAGTCATATCTATAACTGACTGTCTGAGTTCCCTCCTTACCCAAGTTAATAGGGAGGCAGAGGAGCCTGTCTCCATTTCCATCAAACTCTCTTCCATTATTGTTGTAGCGTCATTAGCTGAGGACTTTCTAGGGCTCAGGCATCTCCAGCTCCTTCTTCATTGCCTTCAGACTTGTCTCGTCTTTATATCTGATGATGACTCACATTAATCCGCATCAATTACAAAATGTTAGTGGTGGCTCCCTATTGAAAGGTTGGCCCTCATAATGCTACGACCCAACATGCCCAGAAAAAAAAAAATAAGACCAAAATCCAGGAAAAGAGCAAATCTTGAAGGCCACTCTTCTCCTTTAAACTTATTTTTTGTAGTTGGAACAAGCCCCTCTGCACCCTGATGTGCGTGTGTGTGGGAGGAGCAAGCCCCCACCTCCAAACTTATATATACCAATTCTGACATTGCCATATCTGGGAGAAAATAGAATATTCTGGGAAATATCCATCTTAGACTTGGTGTTAGTAAGTCTGTTTTTTGGCAATTCAGTCCAGGTGTTTCAGAACTTGCTCTAGTGGGTCCCAGTGTTTCAAATGGTTACACTTAGGGAGCTGTTATTAAGAGCTATGAGACCAGAATTTCCTCCAAGATTGGAATTTGGTTCCTATATTTTCAGGGCAGCAGCAATTTCCTGCTGTTTTCCCCATATCTGATTCTGTCTTTTTCTCCAGCTTGGGTGGACTAGGAACCTGTTTCATTGGCACCTATAAAAACACCTGCTTTACAGGCACCTATCAATTTTAGAACCAGTTTATCTGTCCCTACTCTCGGTGAGGCAGATGTTAGGCCAATGTCTGCAGCTTTATTTAGTTTTACCTTTTTTTCTGGCACATATACATGTGACATCAGTATAACTGGTACCAGTCAGATAAGTATTGATCATCCTTCCCCGCACCAGTCTGTTTGCCTCAGTCTTTCTTTTAAGTCACTATACCAGACATCAGGTCTTCCAGTCTTCATATTAATTACATTTGCTCATCCTTTGCTTTCAGTTCCAGGGTTGTTCAGAGAACTTGGGGATAAACTTATAAGCCTTTCTGTGTACACCACAGTTTTCACCCCATTTCACTCCAAAACCCCCTTCGTTATAGTAAGTGTCTCTCTATTGCTACTCCTCCACAATCTGCTTCTACCTTGAGAAGGTTTATGATGCTATTAGAATCCTCTAATATGGGAAATCCTCCAGTTCCTCCACTTCTTATTCCCCAAAGTCTAGTTGTACATCATGCAGGATAAAGAATCAAAGGCTGTGGCTAGATTTCAGAAAGGATGTACATGTCCTCAACTCTAACTCCACAAACCCTCAGTTACTTAATGCACATGTTTTACTTCTAGAGAGATATGCCAGAGCAATTTCAGCAGGTTGCAAAGAATGCCTGACACCTCCTTGAAAAAAAAAAGATCTAGGACAAATAATCTACTTTCAACTAAAGAAACTTCAAGGTCTACATAATTTATAATACTGAGGGAGGGACAGCTAAAGTAGCAGTTTCTAGCATTGCTGTATGCTGGCAGTCATGACTGTAGTTGGTACAATGTGCTAAAGAAACCAAGGTGATATTCTAGATTTTCATTTAAAGGACCTCTCTTGAATAGACCAGAAGTTGATTCACCTCTTAGATGTGTGAGATGGGAAGGAGACACTGCAAATTGTATAAACATTTGGTTAAATTTTCATCTTCCACGGAGTCCCTGCACTAGGATACATATGACTCAGCATCAGCTTTGATTCAGATGCACAAATCAGCCTGAACAACTGAAGGAAGCTGGTATAAAACAGTCATGGAAGAGTTTATCTGCCTTCCCAAAAGGAGGTCCCAGTCAGCCTCAAGGTGGATCATAGCAGTTCTGACTTTTTGCGTAAGTGCCACCTATCAAAGCCAGTCAGAGAAGAGTTTTCCTTCCATGCCCATGCCTGAAGAAAGATCACCAGGGAAGCATGGATCAGGCAGATAACATCTAAATGTTGCACCATACCCTTCCTTTCATCACCACATTCCATTTCTACCTTTGCAAGAAATCTCTTCAGATATGTAAAAACCTTGTAAGGACGAAGATGAGCAAATTCCACATAAACACTGCTATCTTGCAGGTCTAAACAAATCAAAAAGATACTATTAGAACTCCAAAAAGAGAAGGGTCCTCAGGTAAGTTCTAGACCTCAGTGGCCCAAACATGTACATCCCGAAAGGCTCCATTTAAATGGTCATAGTATTGTCTAACAACACATGTGTACGAAGAGGAGCTAGTATAAGCTCTTTGTACCTTTAGAACATGTAGCTCTACATAAAAATTGTCATTCCAACATGGATGTTCTGCATTTCTAAGCAGAAAGCAGTTGCATTGAGTTTAGGACTCTGCCATTTGGTCTCACTTCAGTACCTGCGTGTTCACCAAATGCATGTCCAGTGTTGCAGGACCCCTACAGGCTATACGGATCTAAGTTATTCCTATACTTACATAACTGGCTTCTAGATGCAACACTGAAGGACATTTTCATCAGGAAAGGGAGTATATTCACAGGCTATTCATGTCTCCATAGTTATCAGTAAGTCTTAGAAAGTTCCACCTAAAGTCCATTCAAGTTCAGACTTTCACAGACTATTCCATCAGTACCATGATTTGTCAGGCAATTTAGTACAAGAAATGATGCTGTTTCTGGGGCAAGCGTTTTTTTCTGATTCTCTTCTTTAAACAATTATAGCAAAAATATGTCTGAAAGTTCTTAGTTTAATGGCAGAAGTCATTTTCACAATGCCTCATAACATATTTCACAAGAGAGTGTTGCAATGGACCCTTTGAGTCCATTGGTCTCAGCATGCCAAGCCCGTTTTTTTCTCTCTGGTGTGACTATCCAGAGTGTCCCTCTCTTACATTACCAGGGGAGGGGGGGTGATTCCTCAAGCTGAGTGTGATTCCAGAAGCCACAATAACTAAGAATGTATCTGCCCTTGGGTGGACAGATATTTCAATAGATAAAGAGATCAGGTTACACAGTCTCCTTTTGTTTAATTTGCACATCAGTGCCCATGAAAATGAGAGCAGTTCTTCCTTGTCTCTGCACTCCTTTCAGGACTCTATTCCCAGGTGTAATCAGTCAATTCAGCCAGACACCATTTCTTTGGTATGTCAACAGACAGAGAAACACTCTTATTTTTTGTGTATAGTAGCTGCGGTGCGGCAATGTCCTGTACAGTCACGGGAATGTCTTTTTTAACACCTTTATTAAATTATCACTTAATACACAGGCAAACATACATTAGTAGAAAAGAAAACAAACCATTTTAACATGTTTTCTTTTTACATGCATTGATATCCCTTATGATTTCTTTCTTTATAACTACAATCAGTCTAAATTTATATAAATTGCTCAGTTGCTGCCTTCCTTTAAACTTCACTTCTCCCCCTGAACATTATTCTGTATGTATTCCCCCAATTTCCTCCTTTCCTTTTCTAAATATCCCTCTTTCAGTCCTTTTATCTTGTTTACAGTATTCAGTACTTCAAATATAGTTGGTTTAGACAATCATTTCCATTTTCTAGTAACTGCTTTTTTGATAGTTGAACAAATTAAACTTAACAGCTTACTATGTCTAGACAATTCAGATCCCGTCTCCTGACTCATGAGTCATTTCCTTAGTTACAGCCAGTTGCTAACCCAGTATTTCTGACAAAGTACTATGTAGGGAATTTTTAAAATCTGCTATCTCATTACATTCCAAAAACACATTTCCATTTATCTGTTTCTTCCCCATCATAACTCCAACATTTGGTATCTACCTGATGAAGGAATTCTTTCAAATCTGCTTGGCATATAAAAATATATGTGCAAATACTTCCAAGCAAAAATCCTAAAGTCCAGGACTTTGTTGCATACTAGGGAACCATACATATGTCCTTCCATTGTTCCCTTGTAAATTGCTTTTCCAGCCTCTCTTCTCAATCTTTTCTACCCTCCTCTGATTGAGTCTTATAGTTCATAGGTTCATAGGTTCATACTAGGCTATCTGCCCTAGGGCATTTATAAGCCTAGCCAGAATGTGTTTGGCTTTCGCCACCCATTTTAAATTTATTTTGCTATGCCCTTTTTCGAGGTTAGTATACTGTGCCTCTAACAGTGACACAGAAGTGATACCCGGGGTAAACCTACGATCTCCCATCCACTCATCAAGATTCCTCTTGAAGAGAGTCAATGAGGGACTCTGCCTAACCTGGACTGGGATTTTATTCCAGAGTGAAGGGAGCCTCTGGGTTATGAATCTGTCCCTCCAGCATGTCCTATTTATTTCAGTGCTGAGGTTCAAGTCTCTCGAGCGCGTAGCACGATGGGATTTGGATTTTCTGAGGTGCAGCACATCTGTTAATTCGGGTTGGACATGGCTTTATACGTCAGGCACAGATCACCTCTGAACAGGCGGTATGCCACTGAGTAGAGCTGGAGTTTCTTTAACTGGCAGCATATGGCATCTGTTTGAGCCCTTTGATCCTCTTGGTGAGGTACTTTTGGGGTCTTTCCAGTTGCTGCAGGTGTCTGGTAAGGTACATCCCAAATGGGGCATTGTACTCAATTATGGGCCTGATGAGGGATGAGTAAAGAGGCACGATGACCTCCCTTGATCTAGATGTGAATCCCTTCATGATTAGGTGGGCTATATAAAATGTTTTTCTAACCACTTTGGCCACATGGTTGTCAAATGAGAGATTGCTATCAACTTGGGTCCCCAGGTCCCTAATTACTTCTTCTGTACTTAATGGATTACCACCTATGTGGTAATTTGTGGGCACTTTGTTTTTGCCAAAGGGGATGACTATACACTTTTTGTCATTTAGTTTGAGGCCATGGCTCTGACACCAGTTGCCTGTTTCTATGAGGCCCTTTTGGAGGATGCTTGTGTCGGCTGGAGAGTCGATTATGGCGCCCAGTTTGCAGTCATCTGCGAACTTGGTCAGCCACAGTCCTTCCGTGTTGGCCTGTACCTCCGAGAAATATATACCGAACAAGAGAGGTCCCAGGACTGAGCCTTGTGGGACACCACTTGTAACTGGTTTGGAGTCTGACATGGCTCCAGCAATTCTAACCATGTGGGTTCTGTCCTTGAGCCAGTTTGCAATCCATCTAGTGACATAGGGGTTTATATTTAAGCTGGTGAGCTTATCTATAATGCCTGAGTGGGGTATTGTATCGAAGGCTTTTGCGAGGTCCAGGTAGGCTGTGTGGACCACCTTCCCCTCGTCAATGGCCTTGGTGACTGTTTCAAAGAAATCAACCAGGTTTAAGAGGCAAGATCTGCCCTTAACAAAGCCGAACTGGGTAGGATCCAGTGTTTGTAGGTCCCCAATATCTTTATTTATGAGGTCCATGATGATCCTTTCCATAGCTTTGCAGACCAAGCTAGTCAGGCTTATGGGGCGATAGTTTCCAGGATCCGTTGAGGCACCACCTTTATGGAGAGGGACCACTGTTGCTGTACACCACTCTTTGGGCACATATCCTGTAGTAAGGCTGAGAATGAACAATTGTTTTATGTTTGAGTTTAGCTCTTCTTGGAGTTCATGTAGGACGCAGCCCGGGACACCATCTGGTCCCATTGCTGCTGTGTTTTTTGCTTTGGTGAGGGCGGCTCTTACCTGAGCATCTGAGATGTCAGGGGGGCAGCACTCTGCTGGGATAGATATTTGCCCTTTTGGTGGGGAGGGGGGGGAGAGTTTACGCTGAACCTGTCAGCTAGGATGTTGGCAATGTCTGTGGGATCGGTGTATTTTTTGTCATTTTGGACTAATTCTGAGCATATCTGGGAATTACCACCCAGGTTCCTAACATAACTAAAGAAAGCCTTGTGATTATCCTTAGTGTCCTGTGCAATTTTTCTCTCGAAGCTGGCCTTAGACAATTTTATGTGTGCCCATAGTTTTTTTCTAATACTGATCAGTGATGCCTTCCCTTTTTGGGATTTTGCTCTATCATTTAGTAGCTTCCTCCTTCTATTGTATAGTTTGTTTATGGCTGGGGTCCACCAGACAGGACGTCTGCCTTTGGAGGATTGGGTCTTGGTTTTATTTGGGATCGCATGATCCATGCATTCCTGAAGGTGTTCATAGAATGCGTTTATAAAGGATTCTGCGGTCTGGGCCATATTTTCCACAGGCCCGGGGGCTTTGAAGGATTCCACCTCAGTTTTGAGGAGTGTGAAATTTGCTTTAGAGAAGTTTTTCACTGTGGTTTTCTGGGCAGGGGGGGGTCGGGATGTGAATATCCAGTGAGATTAGTTTATGGTCTGATCTTACCAGTGAGGGATACACTTCTGGTCTGGAGCATGGAGTCCCCATGTTGGTTATGATCAGGTCCAGTATGTTTTCCCCTCTTGTGGGAGTGGTAACAAGTTGTTCCATAGCATTTGAGTTTATAAATTCTAGGAACCTTTGGGCTAGGGTGTTGGAGCTAAAGTAATGCTCCCAGTCTATGTTTGGGTAGTTGAAGTCGCCCAATATAATGGCGTTTGGAGAGACCTTCATATTTTCCAGTGTTCTCAGGAAGGCCGAGTGGGGTTCCTGGGTTTGGGAGGGTGGTCTGTAGCAGGCTATAAACTGGAAGGCAGTTTTACCCACTGTTAGTTGCACATGGATGGTCTCTGATGCTTCGTGCTTTGCCACCAACCTGGAGGTGTGGGTATCTTTGATGAATATCGATACTTCCCCTCCTTTTGTGGTTCGGTCCAAGTTTTGGGGCCGAAAAGCATGGTATGAGGTATAACCTGGTAGTGCTGGGGTGCTCTCTGGAGCCCTGAACCAGGTTTCTGTTACTGCACAGATATCGATGTTCTCCATGCTAAGGAGAGTTTCGAGTGCATGCATCTTGAGGTTTAGACTTCTGGCGTTGAGTTGCATTACTCTTAGTTTCTTATCCCTTGTGATACCTATGGAGGTGGGTTTGTCTTTTGAGCCTTGCCTAAAAAAGGCACTATGGGGGTAGCAAGAGCCTTTGCCAATATCCGAAAGCCCAGGGGTGACAGGTGCAAGCCGTCCCTAGCGAAGCATCGTGGCTTGTCGAGCATATCATCCCAAGCTGACAGGCATTGGATCCCCTTTGAATGACACCAGTACTTAAGCCAATTGTTGAAATTGATCACCTTGTCTTCATACTGTGGCATCATTCTTGGTGAGGGTAAGATGCTACTCAAGGTCAGGGTCATACCGGCCTGGGCTACATAATCAGAGAGCTCCTTTATGTCTCTTTTCATGTAGTCCAGGGAGGTACGTTTCAGGTCATTCACATCAGCATGGACAATGACTGAGTCATATTTGTACTTGCCTAGGAGTGACCTGAGTGCTTGTGTTATGTGGCGGATCCTAGCACCCGACAGGCTGCTCACCGTGACCCTCTCCTTGTTCAGCCTGGTGAGTGGGACGTCAGTGTGCCTGACGATAGAGTCACCTATTACAAGTGTATCAGGTGTATTGTTTAGTCTTAAGGGCTGTGACTGTTTGGCACACTGGCTTTGTGAGATATGTGTTGCACGTGTTTTGTTTTGGGGTAGCGGCTGCTTGGGTGTCTGCTTTGGAGGTCTCTGCTGCTTCGGCAGATCTTTATTTAGAGCCTCCGAGTATGTTTTTGTGTGATTATGTGTTTGGTTTGCTGTCGTGGTAGGTCTTTGTGTGACTGGAATTGTAGTAAGTGTGGTTTCCTTCTCCTCCTGACTGGTTATGCCAGTACTGATTTGAGAGAGCTTAGCCTCCAGTTTGGCTATATGGTTGCATCTCTCACATGTGTTGGAATTGGAATTTGCAACATTTTATATTCCTTTCTAATTATCACTTTTTTAACTGCAGCTTCTGTTCTAAATTCAACAAAAAACTCTAACCCTCTAACCGAGCATGTCTTTCACTTGGATTCTCCTGTCACTTTCTCTTTGTCTAAATTATGACATCAATCTCTGCTAGCAAAGGCAATCTCTAACCTGCAGTCTAATTTTTTTTCTTCATTTCATTCCACTCTTCTACCTTCTGCTTTCTAGTTATTTTTTCCCAGTGCCTAGGTTTCTTTGCCAGTTTTCTCCAGTAAATTCCAGCTCCCTTTTGTCTATTTTCTGTACCTCTACTTGCAGTCATCCATTTTAGCAAAATCTGTATGGTTGTTGTTATTTTTTTAAGGATCTGTACCAACATTCAACCCTCTCTTTATTTCTTGAATTTCCTACCTGCTTCATCATTATTTCTTTCTACATTTAATTATAACTGTCTGCTTGTGTTATATATATGTAGCTCTAAAATATCCTTTCAAATCAGTTAATCCTAAATCACCTTGTTGTATTGGAAGGATCAATTTATCCCACTTAACTCTTGCCATGTTTCCCTCACAGATAAATTCTTTAAACTCTTTACTAATTATTGTCCACAACTTCTTCTCTGGTTGATAAAATATGCCTGGCCTGTATATAAAATAAAAGGAACTAAAAATATTTGCAGTACTTGTATCTTACTGTCCATATCCATAAACAAGAGCTTCCAGTTTCTCAGTTTTTGTATTATTTTTTGTTTTGTTTCTTCCCACATATCTTTAGCTGCCATAACAGAATCCTTTTTAATACATGCTCCTAAATACTTTATGTTAGTGTGTCCCCATAAATATGGGTATTGCTGAAACAATTTGTGCGTGGGTCCATCATTTACAGCTATAGTCTTTGTTTCTTCTTCATTAATTTTATATCCCAAAAAAACATAAGACTGCCTCAAAATGTTCCATAACACTGAAATGTCCTTTTCTGGATTTATCAGGTACAAAATAATATCATCTGCAAATAAAGCCAACTTTTCTTGATTGCTATACCAAATATATCCTTGAATTTCAGAGTCCCCTATTTTCTTTGCCAATGGCTTTAGGTATTAAGCAAATAACAAAGGGAAAAGAGGACACACTTGCTTGGCTCCTCTGTTGAAATACAACTTATCAGAGAGGAACCCTTTCACATTAATTATTGCCTCTGATCCATCATTTAGCTAGTATAGACATAAACACTTTATAATCACGGTTTAAAATTAAAATGGGTCCATTTAAATCTGGGCCTGGTGTGCCTTTACCATCTTTAGGTTCACTACGGCTTTCTTCCAAGATGTTGGTGCTTTCCCTCCTTTTAAAATACTGTTTTATATATATATATATATATATATATATATATATATATATATATATATATATAAATATATATATATATATATATATATAAAAGAAGGGGCGTGATCAAGATGGTGGTTTGGTAGCAGCACAGTTTCTTAGGTCTACTATGTAAATACTATTTCTGACAGGAATTTTCAGTTTTAAGTTGTAGTTACTTGATTATTTTAACACTAAACTACTTCTGAAACCTTTAGAAAACTACCTTGGGACTTTTTATCTTCTGACATTTTAAATTTCCTGTCAGTTTCATCCGGACAAGGTACAGACTTCTCAGTTGTTCAGAATGAGGTATTCCAAAAACTCTTCTCAAGACACTTCAGTTAAAAGGGAACTGCAATCTTTATTGTCTAATATTCAAGACATCATTAAAAATTGATAATGAACTAGAAGCTTTTAAGGATAAATGCTCTGAACAACTAAAACAAACTACAAGAAATAATTATGCAGCATGAATCTCAGATTACAGCCATAGAAGACTCTCTCAATGATTTGGAAGGCAGACTTTCTGAAGAAGAGCATCATGTGGAATTTTTATTAAAACAAAATACATCCCTGCGCAACAAGTTAGATGACCTAGAGAACAGATCTAGGAGAAACAACCTTCATATCTATGGGATTCCTAAAAAGTCTGAAGGAGACAATATGATTAACTTTCTTACTTCTTAGATAGCTTCCATATTAAATTTGCCTGAATCTCTTTCATATGGCATCAACAGAGCCCATGGATCTCTAGCTGCTCCAGTAACATCAGTCAAGTCAAACACAAAACCTAGATCTGTAATAGTAAAGTTTTTTTCCAGCCAAGATAAAGAACTTGTCTTAAAAACAGTTTGGACAAACTCACTAGTTAAATTTCAAGACAGTTTAATTATATTTGACAATGACTATTCTTCAGCTGTGGTTTCTAAAATAAGAACATTCTCCTCTGATAAAAACATTTAAAAGAAGCAAATCAAAACTCATCTTTTATTTCAATCTAGACTGAAAATCTTCCTTTCTAAAGGAATTTGATTCAGTAGAACTAGTTATACAATATCTATTAACCAACAACATCTTAGACCAAGTGGAAGCTATGGATTGGACTAGTAGTTCATTCAAAAGAAATGCTGAAAAGAATGTATGGAACACTTTGCAACAGAAAAGAAAAAGTTAAAGGACAAATAAAAGTTTAATTTTAATTGTTTGTATGTTTCCAGTGTTAAACTTATGTTGGCTTTCTTTAAGATGTCTTAACTTTGAAGCAGTGTGTAGTAATGTTTCCAATCGGTTTCTAACAAAAGAAGCACATCCTTCAGTTCATCAGGAAAAAAGGTAACACAAAAACTTTTGTTTATTGTTTGTGCTTAAACTAATCTATTTATTTTATAATATATGCTTGCTTTCCTGCTAGGCATAGTAAAATGTCCACTCTTAATATGTATATTGAAGTAATTAATGAAAGAATTGAGTAATTCTATTTACTTTGAGGCATTCTCAGAATTTGTCAGCTTCAATGTCTTTGAGCAAAGTTTAATAACTAGCCTCTAGTGTAAATGATTCTGCTTCTCTGACAGTTTAAATAAGGTCAGTTTCTACCATTGTAAAGTTATCTCCTTTTTATTTTATTGAACTACTGATTTTTCTTTATGTATGCTTACATTTTATAAAACAGCTGGATGGTAGGTTTCATAGTATTTGCAAAGTTGCTTGGGTTGCATGGGTCCTTAAAAGTGACCAGCTTTTGCCTTTAATTACTTGGATTGTCTGTGGTAAATCTTTATCTCTTGTCTAGTGTTCGAGACACATTTACTTATCTTCACTCTGCTTACTTTCATCCTCTTGGATTCATGGTGAGTTCGGCAGTGCAAACTACTTTAACCATTTTGGACACGTTGGAAATGACGTCCTCTACAAGGCTGAAGGTTCCGTCTCTGTTGTTCAATTCCTGTTCTAGTCAGAAAGTATACAGACCTCAAACATGATTTTATTTGCCCATTTTAGACAAGTTTGGGTAAGCTAGTTACTAAATATTGTCTTACAAATGATCGGCAGTAGGTATGTAAAATAAAATATTATTTCAAATGATTATATTAGCTATATATTATGAGATCTGTACTGGGGTCTGCTTTTGAGTCCTGGGTTGCCATTTGGTTGGGCTTCATGGGATTTGAGCTGTGTGCCTGAGTTCTAATTTGTTTGAGATATTATACTGTCATATTTTAATTTAGTGAAAAACTCACATTGAACATGATGTTCCTGCCCCTGCACCCTTACAAAACACATGAGAAACTCCAGACTACTGCAATTTAAAACACCAGTGACTGAACTGAAATCATAAATTAATAAATTGAAACTAAATAAAGCTCCAGGCACTGATAACATGTTACCTGAAATGTATAAATTATTGGCAGGGGAAGTCTTAGCCTTGCTGTTAAATGTCTTTTCTTTGGTTAAAGAAAACACAATCATTCCCATATCATGGATGTATTCTTTAATATCTTTGATTCTAAAGTCTGGTAAAGATAAAAGGTTGTGTACTTCATATAGGCCTACATCATTGTTAAACATAAATTACAAAATGTTCAATGCAATATAGGCTAATAGAATAAAACATTTTCTGCCTCTTTTAATACACGAAGATCAAACAGTTTTTATAAAACGGAAAATGCATATGGCTATATTAAAATAATTCTTACATTAATTGACCACATTAAATTTCAACAAAAAGAACTGACCATTGTGAGTTTAGACATTAACAATGTCTTTGACTCAGTCAGTTGGAACTATTTATTATTGGTCTTGGAGGAATATAGATTCCCAAAACCTTTTTCTAATTTAATTACATCATTATATGAAAATTATCTTGTCTATATTAAGATTGGCTTTCACAGGTCTAGTTCCATTACATTTACTAAAGGAACCAAACAAGGTTGCCCCTTGTCTCTTTTGTTATTTGCATTGTTAATAGAAACTTTTGTGAATTGTGTTAGAATAGACACCAACATTAAGGGTATACAGTTTCCTAGAGTTTTAGATCTGAAACTTAAACTGTTTGCAGATGATATTTTGTTGACTTTAATTGACAATCTGACAATAATTACTCTTTACAAGCTATATTTAATACAATGGCAAAATTCCAAAATATTTCTGGTCTACTATTTAACAAAAACAAAACTAAGATACTACTTATAAATAGTGCTAAGGAGCTTTAAGCAAGAAGTTCTCCAGATACGTTGTTTCAGATAGCAAAATTAGTTCTCTAGGTGTTTTGGTGACAGATGACTTGAATGATACACAATTAATTATACTAATATTTTAATTAAAATCAAATCACTTATAGCTAATTGGAATAGATTTTTTTCCACTATGGAAGATAGCCTGTTTCTAATTAAAGCAATTTACCCCCTAAAATACTATATTTTATTTAAGCATTTTATCTTCCCTCTCATGAACACATTATACATGAATATAATAAAATAATATTACAATTTTTGTGGTTTCCAAACAAACCTAGAATTGCTTTAAATAATGACTAATTGAATTGGGAAAAAGAGGAGGTGCAACTAACACTAGGTAAGACTGCAATCCAAATTGCAGCTTGCTATAGATCCCCCACCATGCCCCAAGATTCTCACTTACACCTTTATAAACATACTGGAAAATATTAAGATACAACCCACCACCCTAATACTGGGTGATTTCAACTACCCTGCCATTAACTGGGAAAACTACTTGGGTACCAACACCTTTTCCCAATGGTTCTTCGAATTCATAAATTCCAACGCCCTGGATCAGCTAATCCATTGTCCCACCAGGGGCTCCAATATCCTAGACCTGATTATTGCCAACATGGGAGATAGATGCTCCACACCAGTGGTCACCCCCTCATTGGTCATGTCTGACCATAAGCTAATCACCCTTGACATCCACATCCCACCCCCCAGTAAGGAAACCTCTGTAAAAAAATTCTCCAAAGCCAGCTTCATACTACTCAAGTCAGAAGTGACAAACTTCATGACACCCATGCAGATGGGAGCTGAAAGTTCGACTGCTGAATCCTACACTAAGGCACTGTACGAGCACATTCACTTGTGCATGAATTGTGACTTCCCAAATAGAACCAAGATGCTCTCCACCAAAAAAAGGAAGTCAATCTGGTGGTCCCCTGCCATAAACACTATACAACAGAAGGAAGAAACTGTTGTAGAAAAGAGGAAAATCCCAGGATGCAAAAATCTCCCCTTACCAGCCTCAGTAAGAAGCTGAGATCCCTCATAAAATCCTCCAAAGCTAGTTACAAAAATAAAATTGCCAAAGATTCCAAAGACAACCACAAGGCATTCTATAGTTATGTCAAGAATCTAAATGGCAATGCTTAGATCTGCTCTGAGCTACAAACAGAATGGCAATAAATATACTGATCCCAAGGATATTGCCAATATCCTGGCAGATCTATTTAGTGCCAACTTCACCCCCCTCTCACTCCCTAAAGGGCCCATCTCAATACCTGAAGATTACCAAATTCTGGTAATCACGGCCACACAGGTAGAAATCGCACTCTCCAAAGCTAAGAATACAGCATCCATGGGACCAGATGACATCCCGGGTTGTGTACTACAACTCAGGCTTCATGCCCACTGAGTGGTGCACAGCTAAAGTTATCTCACTCAATAAGGGGGGATCCACCTTAGATCCCGGGAACTACCATCCCATCAGTCTGATGAGCCTGATCTGCAAGGGCATGGAACGCATTATCATGGAACTTATAAACAAAGACATTGGCAACCTTCAAACACTGGACCCCACCCAGTTTGGGTTTGTGAAGGGCCGATCTTGTTTTCTGAACCTGATTGACTTCTCAAATCAGTCTACAGAGCTGTGGATGAGGGTAAAGTGGTCCACACAGCCTATCTGGACCTTGCCAAGGCCTTTGTCACCATCCCCCACTCTGGAATCATAGATAAACTTACTAAACTGGGCATAAATCCCTACATCACTTGATGGGTTGTCAACTGGCTTACTGACAGAACCTAGACTGTAAAAGTAGCTGACTCCATATCCAGCTCCAGACACGTGACAAGTGGAGTACCTCAGGGTTCAGTCCTGGGACCGCTCTTGTTTGGCATCTACTTCTCTGAAGTACAGGCCAACACTAAGGGACTCTGGCTAACAAAGTTCGCAGATGACTGCAAACTGGGAGCCATTATTAAATCCCTAAATTATGTGAATATTCTACAAAAGGGCCTTACAGAAACAGATTCTTGGTGCAAGACCCATGGGCTCAAGCTTACTTCCAAGAAATGTAGAGTTATCCCCTTTGGGAAAAAACATGTACCCATGAATTACCACATAGGTGGCAGTACACTAAACACTGAAAGTGTGATGAGAGACTTAGGGACACAGGTGGACAGTGATCTAACCTTTGATAACCACAGCACCACAACAGTCAGGAAATCCTTCTATGTGGCACACCTCATCACTAAGGGCTTTTCGTCCAGAAAAAAGGAGGTCATTGTCCCACTGTACTCATCCCTCATTAGACCCATTATAGAGTACACTGCCCCATTTGGTATGTACCTCACAAGACATCTGCAACAGCTGGAAAGGCCACAGAAATACCTCACTAAAAGAATCACAGGCCTAAAGCAGATGCCCTATGCTGACTGTCTAAAAAAACTCTAGCTATGCTCTGTGGCATATCGTCAATTCAGAGGCGATCTCTGCTTAACATATAAGGCCATGTCAAACCCTGAGCTGTTGGACATGCTCCACTTAAAGAAATCTCAATCCCTCAGAGCCACATGCTCCAGTTATCTAAATCTTGTCATCACAATGAATAAAACACACTGGAGGGATAGGTTCCTAACCCAGAGACTCCCTATACTCTGGAATAGACTGCCCATACATGTCAAGCAGAGCACCTCCTTGGCCCTCTTCAAAAGGAACCTTGATGACTGGATGGGAGATAGGAAATTCACCCCAGGGATCACGTCAGTCGCCCTGCTAGACAGGGGTCCAGGGAAGTAAATACTGTGGGAAGAAATATCCAGGGAATTGTTATGGCTAGGCTTGTATAGGCTCGAGGGCCTATAGCCTAGTACCAACCTATGAACCTATGATTAATCTTTGCGATATAGAAATATATGCCCTGTCTTCTGTTATTAAAAATGTAACATTATGGATAAATCCAAACATACTCATCCATTTGGAAACAAATACATGAACATATCTGGTTGGATTTAAATCAGTCACTGAATCAGAATTATTCAATAATTTTATCAAATAAAAACAAACAAATACTTTACATATATTTAATTAAAACTTTATCCATATTTAAGAACAATTTGAAGAAGAACCCAAATATTTAGGCTTGGTCTTTCTTACTTTTTTCTGTTTCTTTTACACATAATAATATCGACACCTTTGATATTAACAAAATGAAAATGTTTAAAGACAGAAATTTGATCTTTTGGCATCAACTAACAGATTGAATTCTATTGATCAGTTAATGAACAAATATAATATAGAAAATGATCTGTAATTAACATTACAGTATTTAAGACATTATGTCATAAGAAAACTGGAATTACTGGGATATTTCAAACTTTATTGAATTCATTATTCTTACACTTAATCAACTGGTACAAACAAATGATTATCTGTCTAAAATATACACAATTACTAAGAATACAAAAAAATATATCATAAAAAGATTTTTTGGGATTATTTCATTAATGGTTCTTGATCATCCTTCAACAGGTAATGATAAAAAACTTATGCTTATGTCTTCTAAACCAACTTCATTATCATTACAATGGCATTTGTTTTCTTGGAAATGTATTCATAGAAGTTTTTTTACCCCTCATAAAATAGATTTGATGTTTGGTAATGAAAATAGATTTTGGAGGTGTAAATTAAAATTGAAGGCAGACTGGCAACATATGTTTTATGATTGTAAACTACTCAGTACATACTGGGAAAAAAATAACTATTTCTTCCAGACTGCTTTCAAAGATAAATTTCTGTTAACTAAGTCCAGAGTTTGGAGATTACCAATGTCTTTGTTTATAAGTTCCAAGATGATGCGTTCCATGGCCTTGCAGACCAGCTCTTCAGGCTAATGGGACGGTAGTTCCCGGGGTCTGTGGTGCCTCCCCTCTTGTGGAGTGGGATAACCATCGCTGTGCTCCATTCAACAGGCACAAAGTCTGAAGTGAGGCTATGATTGAACATGGTACTTAGGTGGGGTGCCAGTTCATTCTGTAGTTCATGTAGAACGCAGCCTGGGATGTTGTCTGGTCCCATGGATGCTGTGTTCTTGGCTTTGGAGAGTGAGGTTTTTACCTGTGCAGCCATGATCTAAAACAGCAGTTAAAACAATTCAAATGCAGTGCAAGCTAGCACACTTGAGTATGTAGCAATGTTACACCAAACAGTTAAAAATGCAATTAAAATAAAAATGACTACAAATAAGTGCAGAAGGAGTCTATCAGGTAGAATGAGGTAAAGAGATGGGACTGGGGGGAGCATCCCAGATCAAATCTACAGCGGGGGCGGGCAACTGCAAAAGCCTCAAAATTTAAACAACAAGACAGGAATAGGAAGAGTGGGTATGGGAAAACCAACACCTTCAGCAGAGATCTGAAAAACTATGTAGTGAAGCAAAAATAGTGCACAACTCTGAAGTCAGCCAGCAATGATATAAAATTATTCAAGCAACAATTAACAGTACACAACTCTGAAGTGCCAGAAAAATATACTTAGCTCTGTATATCTCCATATAGTTTGAAGAGCACTCTGTCTGGACACAATAAGGCTCCAACAATGATATGCAGGCTGTTACAAGGAGGGTCTAATTTTATACAAGTAATCCTTGAGATAGTCAGATAACACACATGATGTAAAATCAGTTATACCAACTTAAGCCACAGAGAAATAAAGAGAGGTGGGGAAACCAACATCTTCAGCAGAGATCTGAAAAACTATACAGTAAAGCAAAAATAACAGTGCACAACTCTGAAGTCAGCCAGTAATTATATAAAATTGGTCAAGCAACAATTAACAGTACACAACTCTGACGTGCCAGAAAAATATACTTAGCTTTGTATATCTCCAGATAGTTTGACGAGCACTCTGTCAGGACACAGGAAGGCTCCAGCAATGATATGCAGGCTGTTACTAAGAGGGTCTAATTGTATGCAAGTAATCCTTGAGATAGTCAGATAACACACAGGATGTAAAATCAGCTGTACCAACTTAAGACACAGAGAAATAGGGGGAGGTGGGGAAAACCAACATCTTCAGCAGAGATCTGAAAAACTATACAGTGAAGCAAAAATAACAGTGCACATCTCTGAAGTCAGCCAGCAATGATATAAAATGAGTCAAGCAACAATTAACAGTACACAACTCTGAAGTGCCAGAAAAATATACTTAGCTCTATATATCTCCAGATAGTTTAAAGAGCACTCTGTCAGAACATAGGAAGGCTCCAGCAATGATATGTAGGCTGTTACTAACAGGGTCTAATTTTATGCAAGTAATCCTTGAGATAGTCAGATAACACACAGGATGTAAAACCAGCTATACCAACTTAAGACACAGAGAAATAGGGGGAGGTGGGGAAAACCAACATCTTCAGCAGAGATCTGAAAAACTATACAGTGAAGCAAAAATAACAGTGCACATCTCAGAAGTCAGCCAGCAATGATATAAAATTAGTCAAGCAACAATTAACAGTACACAACTCTGAAGTGCCAGAAAAATATACTTAGCTCTATATATCTCCAGATAGTTTAAAGAGCACTCTGTCAGGACACAGGAAAGCTCCAGCAATGATATCTAGGCTGTTACTAAGAGGGTCTAATTTTATGCAAGTAATCCTTGAGATAGTCAGATAACACACAGGATGTAAAACAAGTTATACCAACTTAAGACGCAGAGAAATAGGGAGAGATGGGGAAAACCAACACCTTAAGCAATGATCTGAAAAACTATACAGTGAAGCAAAAATAATAGTGCACAACTCTGAAGTCAGCCAGCAATTATATAAAATTTGTCAATCAACAATTAACAGTACACAACTCTGAAGTGCCAGAAAAATATACTTAGCTCTGTATATCGCCAGATAGTTTAAAGAGCACTCTGTCAGGACACGGGACGGCTCCAGCAGTGATACAGGCTGTTACTAAGAGGGTCTAATTTTATGCAAGTAATCCTTGAGATAGTCAGATAACGCACAGGATGTAAAACCACTTATACCAACTTAAGACACAGAGAAATAGGGGGAGGTGGGGAAAAACACCATCAGCAGAGATCTGAAAAACTATACAGTGAAGCAAAAATAACAGTGCACAACTCTGAAGTCAGCCAGCAATGATATAAAATTAGTCAAACAACAATTACAGTGCCAGAAAAATATACTTAGCTATGTATATCTCCAGATAGTTTGAAGAGTACTCTGTCAGGACACAGGAATGCTCCAACAATGATATGCTATCCTATCAGCTATGACAGGAGATTTCTTGTTTTCAGGCAAAGTTGGACAGGATTCAGGGAATCACCTTTCCCATTTAGGAACCACCATTATCCCAGAAGTTACCAAGAAATGGTAGAAGATGGACTATTATGAGGTCTATAATGTTGAAAGTGGTAGAGCAGAGATAGTGCAGTTGTGTGAGTAAATTTACAATAACAGTAGATGTTTGAATGATCACTGCTGCAGTAGCCTTAGTTATAAGGGTTATATCCTGCCAAGGATATAACAACCAGCCAGCTTCCAAAGCTTCAGGGCACCTTCCATGCACCAAAACTGTCAAGCAGCTTGAGCTGAGCTGACTAAAAGAAAAGTGTAGGCACAATGCACTTCAAAGCTTTCCAGCCAGCAGAGAGAAGGAGACTGAGCTAAGCCCAGAAAGGATAATGCTTGGAACAGTAATAAATGTCCACATCCTGCCAAAAAAAAAAAAAATAAAAAAAAAATAAAAAACAAGGGAGGGAGGGAGCTGCTACTGCAGCAGCAATCATTTGAACATCTACTGTTATGGTAAGTTCATCATATTGATTTCTTCTGCAGTAGCCTTAACTATATAGGTAGATTGCCATAGCAAACTACATTTGGGAGATGGAAGGAGAAGATTCCAGGAACCCCTGAGTAATGGTCCTAGTAAACCAAACGAGCAACCAAATGAGAGCCGAAGTGGATGAACGAAGTTTATTCTCACAAATGCACAGAATAAACATCCAAAAAGTGAAGAATATCCTTATCCATAAGTGAAATTCAGAAAATTAGTGGTACTTAGTACATAATTCAGAAATTCAAAAAACTTTTCTTCAGTATCCGTCCATAACAGACAAATGTCATCTAAAAAGCATTTATATAATGACCAACATTCCTTAAACCTACTGTTGAGAATGAATTTGAATTCCCACCAAGAAAGAATGATATTTGCATATGTGGGGGCACAACTTGCCCCCATCGCTACTCCTTTATTTTGTTTGTAAAATTCTCCTTCAAAATACATGAAGTTGTTATTTAACACAACCTCCATGAGAAGGAGATTATTGTTCGGCTCTCATTTGGTTGCTCATTTGGTTTACAGTTTTCAATCTTTTTGGAGCCATTTTTCGTTGGTTTAATGGTCCTAGTAAAGCTTGATCTTGACCTGGAGAATGAATGAAGCTTAAAGTGCTTTGTAAAAGTATGTGCAGAGAACCAAATAGCAGCTTCTAGAATATTTCTAGAATCCAGCCATTTCCAAAAAGCCATAGATGAAGCCAAGGACCTGGAAGAAAAGGCTTTGATCCTTCCTGGAACAGATTTGTTATGGTGGGTATAACAAAAGGTAATAGCCTTAGACAATCATTTGAAAATAGTCTGATTTAATGCAGGTTGTCCATTCTTCTTACCTTCACAAGAAATGAACAATTTTTCCAAAGATCTGAAAGATTTAGTTCTGTCTAGGTAATATCTGAGCTGTCTGTGTCAAAGGTAAAGACAATCCTTTCTACTTCATTTTAGGTTCAGGAAAGGACATGGGGAAATGGATATTTTGGCTTAAAATAAACTCAGATACCACTTCAGGCATGAAAGAAGGATTAGTTTTCAAAGAAACAATGTGCTTATAGAAAATGAGATAGGGTTGACTCAACATAAGAGCATGCAGCTCAGATACCATTCTTGCAGTGGTCAATCAGTAAAACTGTTTTCCATGTTAAGAACTTCATGTCAGCCAGATTAGCTGGTTCAAATGGAGCAAGTGTTGGCTACTCTAACACAAAATTAAGATCCCATGAAGGGGCTACCAGTTTTCTTGTAGACCTCTTATTCAAAACCCTTTTCAAGAACATTTTGACATGAGACTGCAATGAAAGAGAAAGATCCATGGGCAGATGTGCTGTAATGGCAGAATAATGACCCTTAAGAGATGCTGTAGGATAATAACTCATACAAATATTATAAAACTGGACAACAACTAGCCCTGAATGGGTACTGTTTACATTGTTGGCACAAACTAGAAAACCTTTTCCATTTGCTAATGTAATGTTCTAGCAGCAAGCTTTCTTGCCCCATTAGTACCTGTACCACATCCTTAGTGAACAGATGCCTAAAACGAGTTAAGACCCTATCATCAAGGCAGTCAATTGAATATGCTTGATGAGAGGGTGTACCAAAAACTCCTGTTGCTGTGTGAGTAGATCCAATCTGTGAGGCAGCTTGTGGTAAATGCCCATGACCATTTCCAAAAGAAGGGAGAACCATGGTTGCCTGGGCCAGAAGGGAGTCACCACAATTATCTGAATCTTCAGAAGTACCCTAGACATTAGTAGAAAGAGTGCAAAGGCATACAGGAATGTTACTGCCCAAAGAAAAAAAAAGGCATCTGTCTTCCAAGCCTTCATGCATGGAGCCCCAGCACAGAATCGTGCAGTTTATTGTTCAGAGAGGATGTAGAGTGGGCTACTTGCAGAACTCCCCATAGATTAATCAAATAATGTAAGACCCCCCAGCTAGTTTCCATTCATGAGGGTCTGCCCTAGTCCTGGTCAGTTTGTCTGCCACACAAAACTGAATGGAGGTCCAGGAATCATACAGACCAGTGCCAACCACTGAGATTATATTAGAAATAAAAGTTGTCTGCTGCACAGTTTTTCTCTGACAGAATATAGGATGCCAGTAAATTGATGTTGTGCAGTGAAGCTATATCCAAGCTAACATGGCTAGTCTGCAAAGGGGGTATGACTTGGTTCCCCCTTGCTTGTTGATCTACCACATGACTGTGGTATTGTCTGTAGCCACTTGAAGAGGTCCCATTGACCAAAGATGTTTCAGAGAGTTGAGTGCCTTGATCAGGGCAAGCATCTCAATATTTATGTGCTTGTATCTGTCTTTGGTGTCCCACACCTCCTGCACTTTTATCCCTCCTGAAACTGCTGCCCTAGCAAAGTCTGAAGCATCTGTGGTGACTAACTGTTTTGGAGCAGGGAGAGGGAAGATAAGTCCTGGATTTAAGGATATCTGTTGTCTCTACCAAAATATTTCTCTTTTTACAAACCGCAGTACTGGAATTTGAAAAGATAAAAGGTGTTGATTTTGGGACCAAAGAAATTTCAAATACCACTGTATATTTCTCATGTGGAGTCCTACCAGGGATATCATGAGAATCATAGATGCCATGAGACCTCAAATCCTTAGGTATTTCCTCACAATGACCAAAGTCTGAGTGGAAAACCTTAGAAATAGATTAAAATAAGTATCTATTTTCCTGTACAAGAAAAGATGTTTGGACTGAGGTGTCTGGTTGACATCCCAGGAACATAGTTCTGTGTGAGGGAGTCAAGAAAGACTTTTGAATGCTGTCTTGAAATCCCAGCTTGTGTAAAAGATCTCTCACCTAAGAAAGAGAGAGAGAGAGAGAGAGAGAGAGATTCCTGACACTTTGAGAAAGACATTGCAAAGATAAGCAAATAATTTAAGTATTGAAAAATGTGGTCACCCTATAGCCTGCTATGAGCTATAACTGGAGCTAGACACTTTGTGAAAACTATTCATACAGTGGATAGTTCAAAGGATAAGACAGAGAACTGATAATGTGATCCAGACACAAAACAATAAGAAACATTTGAAGTATGGATGAATAGGGATGTGATGATAAGCAACTTTTAAGTCTAGTGTTACCTGGAAACTTGAAAGAGGAAGAAGAGGCAACAGGTTGTGACGTGGCAACGTTTTGAATCTGCAAATCTGGGCACTGTCACAAACATGTTTAAGAAAGAAAGATCCACAGCTGGTCTTCGAGCATTTTCTTTCTTTGGTACTAGGAACAACCTTGAATTAAAACCCTTCTCCACTTGGGAAGGAGGAACTGGTTCTATCACTTGTTGGGACATCATGTGATGAAGAATAGGTGGAAACAACAGTCTGAGCTGAAGGATGATGAGTGACTGCCATCTGTAACCCTGCTGAATGATTTTCAGAACCTATTTGCCTGAAACAATCTGTTGCCAAAGAGAAAAGTGGAGATTTAGACTTTCTGGAAGAAAAATGGGCCAGGATGGGAGTTGGTCACATAGCCTCTTGAATAGTCATTCAGACTTGTTGGACTGTCCTTGGTTTTGGGAGGTTTGAGACTGCTTTTTGAAATGGAACCCCCTTGCCATTTCTTTTAAAACATCTGTTTACCTGAATTTTTGAGATTGTTTACTGTTTTTTTTTTTTTTTGCCAAAATTAGATGAGAATATAAAAAATCCTTTAGAAAATTTGAAAAAGGAGGGCAAAGTGAAAGCTTCAAGAAAGATATCATATAGGAGAGTATTTTTCATAGAAAGTGTGGTGAATGATTAGAATATTCTTTTAAAAGAGGCTCATGGCTAACTTAAGAGCACATGCTGCATATATAAGGCAATTATTGAACAAAAAAGAAATAAACTGTAGATTAAATATGATACACCGTTTATAAGGGTGGTAAGGAAGGAAACAGATTATGTAAACTAAGACATCATGACAAATCTGTGCTTCCATTCATATTCTTTAGCCATATAGCCATAGGATGTTGAAGTCCTATGTTTTAATAATGTACATTGTCTATTTCCCACCAGATTTTACTCTGTTATTTTTGCATATTTTGTATTTCTTTTGTCTATATGTGGAACTTTTCTCCCCGGGCCTCTGCTGAAAATGGAAATATATCCAGTTAGACTAGCCCGGTTAACAAATGTAAAATAAATAAATAAATAAAATAAAAATAAATATATAACTTGTAGGCATAGCACGTAGCTTAATATCAGCCATCTAAAATGTTTGGTAGTAACTAATATCAAAGTATACAAGAAACAAGAGCGAGTTCTTTAAACAAACAAATAGTGCGAGATATGTAAATGGCTTGAGTAAACTGGGAATTCATTATGCTTTTTTGCTTATGAAAGAATCCACTGATTCTTGGGGTTATTTAAAAAGAAAGAACGTCATATAAAGACAAGAATGGCTTATCTGTTTTTTCAGTGAAAGAACACTGTTTTGTATCAATAGCTAATTTGACAGAAAATTCTGTTGTGACTTTAAAATGCTTTCCTTGACATTAACTAGTTTTCACCAATCTAGTTTTCCAGTTTAGTGGACTACCTGTTATTATTTCCTTTGTGAACATTGTTATTGTCATTATTTCATGCAACGCTAGGATGGTAGGAACTTTTTATTCTGCAGTAAAACGACACATTCATTGTGCATCTTTTAATGTCATCAATATGTATGTGTATGAATACAGTCAGGGTAATTTAAACGGTGACCTTGTGACTGTAAAAAGTCAAATCACTCTGTTATGTAATATATTTATATTGAGGTATCATCTAAAAGAAGATGAGTTATGCTAATGAAACAATACACTATATATTCTGAGCAATGTACTATTTTGCTTATTCTAGTTAAGAGGTTAAGACATTCTCAAAACCTCTGTGACTGCATACTAGGAGCTCTGTTACATTTTCTACAAAAGGAGTTCCTACAAAGAGAGCATTTATCTGAGAATTGTGAATATCTGGAATACTGGGTTACTCTGATTCTGCTGATTAACATTTCGCTCTGCAATTCATCCAAATCACTCTGAGTTCCTCTTTAAAACTGATTATGTGGAATTGTGCTCCTAAATTTCTCATTTGTTTTTCTCTAAGTGAGTTTCCTTTATCCATGCCATATTTAAATAGAAAGCAGTGTAAGTGGAAGAAAAGTCCCTTGAACAGCATAGCCATCTTCTCGTCCTTCAGCTGGACGTGGGGTGGCCACTGACCTTCCGTGTACTTCTTTCTTACAAGTCTAGTGATGTTTGCAAGTTTATGCTTACTGTGGGATATTTTAAATGTTTTTATCCAACATTTTTTTGCACATTAAATGAACACAAATTAATTTATCTTGTCCATCATTTGCACCAACTTGAATGAGTTAATCTATTTTTCGCTAAAAGGGATACATAAAGTTTTACACATTTCTAACAGTTTATTGCATACCTACTAGAGCAAAGTTGTATGAATCCTGAGTCAGTTAGCCTTCTTGAGAGAAGTGAAAGAAGTGCAGTTGTGCCAGCCTGCTCAACATAAAGTAGATATTAGATTAACAAAAGGACAGTTGTAGTATAATTCACTATGTGTGAATTACTTGCAGGTGGATGTCCATCCTACCAGCTTCTCTACAGAGCTTCATATGCCAAGGACATCAGAAAAAGGAACAACAGCCAAGGCTGCTGTGGTGCTGGTGGAGTGGTATAAAACCCTGACTATGACATAGGAGGTACAGATTCGATTAGCAGCTTGGGTGCTTGATGGCTAGGTGGAGAGGACGAGCATGTTCATCCTGGGGAGGCTCATGCTAGGGTACAACTCCATAGATGATCCCTAGTGGAGGTCAGGGATATGTGAGATATGTTGTCTACTAGGGGTGCAGGGATTTGTCTGAGTTACACTCAATGAGCTATGGACAATATGTTGCATAAAGTAATCATTTGAAATGCCAGGATCTGCTAGAGCAAGTCCCAAAATGCAGAGACTGGCCGAAAGGACAGACTTACAAATATTAAGTCCGAGATGCCATTTCCCAGCATTTTTCCCTTTCTTTACAGTATGGTAATTTTGGAGTTGGTATATATAAATTTGGGGTGTTGGGGGGGGGGGGTGGAGGAAGAGCTTGCACTCCCACCCACTGCAAAAAGAAGTTTTAAGGTGAAGAGCGATTTTTGAGATTCATTCCTCAGTTTTTTGGTCTTTTTTTCAGCTTTTTGGCACTCAGCATTCTGAGTGCCAGCATTTCATTTGGGAGCTGTTGCATAAGCCATTAGACACCAACCACTTGGATGATGATAGTGTGTATGGGCTTCTGGGGTTAGGTACAAAAATAAAGAAAATAAACCTTGAAAGCATTGTATTATTCTAGGTGTCTCAGTCTACCTGTGGACCCTGAACACGGGTCAGAATTTGTCTGGGGGCATTAGGCAGCCACCTAAATATATGGGAAGAGTACAAAAACAGTCTGCCTTTCAAAAGGGGAAGTCAGACTCAGGACGAGGCTACAACAAGCCTTGCAGAACTGCTGTGGTACAATGTGCCCAGCTTCTGGACTGCATGCATAGTTTGTAATGCTTTTAGAATAGGTTGAAAAGGAAAAAATTGCTGCCTCAAAGATACACTGAGCTGAAATATTTTTGAACAAAGTGGCTATAATTGCACTTGCTCTAATAGAATGTACTCCTATTTGCCCTTCTATTGTCTTATCTGGGAAGGTCACAAAAGAGTGAAATACATTTAGCTGGCCATTTTGATAAAGTTTGTTTTATACAGATCTGAACTGTTTTTCTGTCATAAAAGGTAACAGACTGCTAATCAATTTACAGTTTGCCTTCCATGCCTGACCACAGTGGTCATCTGCAATATTCTAAGGTTTGAGGTAAAAATGTCAGGTCAGTGGAATAGCTTAATGTCATCTTTAAGGCTATGTCTGTGATAAAGTAAGGACTAGGTCTAATAGCCACACTGCCTTCACTGAAGATTGTGTGGGAGTCTGCACCTCAGCATTTGCAGCGTCTGTGATAAAGTAGGGACTAGTTCTAATAGCCGCACTGCCTTCACTGAAGATTGTGTGGGAGTCTGCACCTCAGCATTTGCAGCGTCTGTGATAAAGTAGGGACTAGTTCTAATAGCCACACTGCCTTCACTGAAGATTGTGTGGGAGTCTGCACCTCAGCATTTGCAGCGTCTGTGATAAAGTAGGGACTAGTTCTAATAGCCACACTGCCTTCACTGAAGATTGTGTGGGAGTCTGCACCTCAGCATTTGCAGCGTCTGTGATAAAGTAAGGACTAGTTCTAATAGCCACACTGCCTTCGCTGAAGATTGTGTGGGAGTCTGCACCTCAGCATTTGCAGCGTCTGTGATAAAGTAAGGACTAGTTCTAATAGCCACACTGCCTTCGCTGAAGATTGTGTGGGAGTCTGCACCTCAGCATTTGCAGCGTCTGTGATAAAGTAAGGACTAGTTCTAATAGCCACACTGCCTTCGCTGAAGATTGTGTGGGAGTCTGCACCTCAGCATTTGCAGCGTCTGTGATAAAGTAAGGACTAGTTCTAATAGCCACACTGCCTTCGCTGAAGATTGTGTGGGAGTCTGCACCTCAGCATTTGCAGCGTCTGTGATAAAGTAAGGACTAGTTCTAATAGCCACACTGCCTTCACTGACGATTGTGTGGGAGTCTGCACCTCAGCATTTGCAGCGTCTGTGATAAAGTAAGGACTAGTTCTAATAGCCACACTGCCTTCGCTGAAGATTGTGTGGGAGTCTGCACCTCAGCATTTGCAGCGTCTGTGATAAAGTAAGGACTAGTTCTAATAGCTACACTGCCTTCACTGACGATTGTGTGGGAGTCTGCACCTCAGCATTTGCAGCGTCTGTGATAAAGTAAGGACTAGTTCTAATAGCCACACTGCCTTCGCTGAAGATTGTGTGGGAGTCTGCACCTCAGCATTTGCAGCGTCTGTGATAAAGTAGGGACTAGTTCTAATAGCCACACTGCCTTCACTGAAGATTGTGTGGGAGTCTGCACCTCAGCATTTGCAGCTCATTGATTCTCCTGGTGGAGTTAGTGGCCACCAAGAATTGCATGTGCCAAGCGAGAGAAGCTTTAATGTTGTTGAATTAACTGGCTCAAGAGAAGGAAAGAATATAAATGCAGTGTCTCTGTCTTAAAGTTCACGCCTTAAATAGGAAATATATGCTTCCTGGGTGGCTTCGAATGGACTGTTCCCCTTCAAGAACTAATTAACTGCAGAATAGAAAAAGAGGAGGCGCTGTATTGAAGCATACTACAGTGTCTGAGAAGTGTGTCTTAGCAGAGGCATAAAATAATCTCTTCTCAAAAGGTCAGGAAAACCTTTCACTCTTACAATTGTAAGGTAAACTGTGGATTCAAAATTCTTATTAATATACCAAACTGAGAATCCTTTCTACTCAGCTAGATAATTCTTCCTAGTGTTGTTCCTCCTGTCTTCTTGCAAAATTTGGACCACTTCTCAGGTTTAGTAGTTCCTAAAGGGAACTAATCTGAAATCATCCATTTCAGTTACATCTAGACTTACCAGGTTTGGGTAAACTAGGAACCCATTATTTTTAGTTTTAGAAGTAAGCAGTGAGTAGGAAAAGGGAAATGTCCCACTCTGCTCATTTGGTATAGACAGGAAAACCTGAGCTGAGGGCGGCCTAATGGTTAAGGTGTTCGCCTCACAAACACAAGGTACAGGGTTTGAATCTCACAGGGGATAATTAGCTAGGCTTAAAATGGCTCGCAAGGGCAGTTAGCCTAGTACTAACCTATGAACCACTACAGGAAGCCTGATCATTACAATAGTGGAGCTATTAAATGAGTTTTGCCATTGTCTTTCTTGGTTTTTAAAAGTGGATTTTGTAAGAGTGAAACAAGTTGAAATGCATACAGCAGGTTCTTAATACAAGGGATAGAAAAGACAAGGAATACTCAGGCTCCTCTGCAAGGGCATTAGAAGAAGAAGAATACTTTCAGCTGATGTTTGTTCATGGCTGACAAGCAAGTCCATTTCTTAGACTTCTCATATTTATACAAACATGAAATACTTGTCTGTCTATTGTGCAGTCATGCAGGTCAGAAGATGTCCTGATCAGCTGCTCTGCTAATGAGGACTGTGTTAAAGGGAGTTGTAACTCTGCCAAAGATGGTCCCAAGCCTGGCTCCAAAAGGAAAAGGATGGTCACTCTGCCACAGTGACCAGAAGTGGGAAACCAGGGAAAATAGGCAAGAAACTGCATGGAAATTCAAACAAACTCATTTGCTCATTCTACTGCATCTGGGACAGCAGATGCGCCAGCAATGAGGACTAAGGGTGCTGGTGAGAAGTGGGATACAGGCAGATGGAAATTCATTACACTGCAAATGGACACTCATATCACAGTGTATCCCCACGATGGTCAAGAGGAAATCATTGCCAAGGAACCCATGAAATGCAAAATCTCGATCACTGCAATGCCAGAGTTATGACTCACTTGATCTGGAACACTGACCATCCAACCACCTACAGCTGATGAAAAGATGACACTGTACTACTCTGGCAGTGAGAAGCGAGAGGCTGGCTTCAAGTTTATGGTAGATAGGTGGGCTGCAAGAAGCATAATTGCTTTCCAACCAGTATTGGGCCACCTGGTAGCACTCACCATCAATGGTATTATCAAGAACCACATTCCGTCCATCTATGCACCAACAGTGATGAGTCCATACCCAGCCAAGGATGACTTCGAAAACCAGCTCCAATACACACTGAAATCAGTCCCATGGGTTGAGATGATCATCTTGGCAGGAGATTTCAACACCCATATCAGCATGAACAGGTCTGGTTGGGCAGGAACAATGGCTAGATCTGGCCATAGGAACATGAATGATAATGGCCTCTGCCTTCTGACTTTTGATGCATCAGACAATCTCATTGTGGGAAATAGCCATTTCAGCATCCCTGCAAACACCAGCTCACATGGTGAAACCCTTCTGCTGAGGACTTGGCCATATTAGACTACATCCTGGTCAACTCTCTCTTCCAATCATCACTCAAGGATATCCATGCTATGCAAGGACCTGAGTGTGGCTACAATCATTACCTCATCCATGCTATGGTGCAGCTTCACTTATAGTGTGTAAAATAAAGTACAAGTCACCACCACCAGCCAGGCTGGACAGGAAGCAACTGATGGCCCAGCTCAGAAACAGGAATTCCAGATGACACTGTCAAACTACTTTGCAGCACTGGCCCAAATGGAGGACATGGATGAGGCAGAAAAGCAGATATCAAACTCCATCATGGAATGTGTCAAATTGCTATGCCCACCAATCCGCAGCCAAATGCAGCCATAGATATCTGATGAGTGCCTGGATTTCATAGCTCAACGGAAACAGGTGAAGCTGGTCAACTACAAATGATACTGGCAACTAAATCGAGAAATTCACCAAGGAAGCATATTGGAGCCAGGTGGCAGCTGACCTTGAGGAGGCAGCATCCAGACACGAGTACCATACCCTGTACAGCACCCTCAAACGATTGAGTGGGAAGAACAAATCCACCAGCTACAACATCAGAAAAGCAGATGGGACATTCATGCACTCAATTTGTGAATGCCTGAAACACTGGAGAGAATTCCTTTAAGAGCTTTACAACCATGACCCACCTCATGGACCAATGGTCGATCTGCCACCCATTGATCTCTTTGAGGCACCAATGAATGATGCAAAGCTAACAGTCAAAGAGGTGAAATCAGCTGTCAGAACACTAAAAAATAGGCAAAAGGAATAGAAAAACAAAGCACCAGGAATAAATCAGGTCACTGTGGAAGCAATCAAGTGGTTACTTACCCCAGGAAACATTTTGGATATGTGGACATTCGTGTATGTGATAATTTGCCTTTTTTGTCTCAGTTATGTGGTCTTCAGTTATCTGGTATATATATATATATATATATATATATATATATATATATATATATAGATATATATATATATGTGTGTGTGTGTGTGTGTGTATATATATATATATATATATATATATATATATATATATATACATATATATATATATATATATATATATATATATATATATATATATATATGTATGTATGTGTATATATATATATATATATATATATATATATATATGTATTTAGAACTGTGACAATGTCCATTCTCATCAGGCAGGTAATTGTTTTAAGTTTAACATTTGTCTTGTGGCTCTCTTCTAAGTTTGATTTATAATGTTTTTTTCTCTTTTTACTTCTTCATAATTGAATTCTGTTAAGTACAAAAGTTTCAATTACATTTACATCAACTATCATTTTGGTAGCATGTTCTTTAAATGTGCAATACATGTAAATAGTTTCTTTCGTCTCATTTCCTGTTTAAAGTACTTGACTGTAATATATATGTATATATATATATATATATATATATATATGTGTGTGTGTGTGTGTGTGTGTGTGTGTGTGTGTGTGCATGCACAAATATATGTGTTTACATATATAAAATTAAAAGTGATTGGTACTTCATTATTCATTTGAAATTCTAGATTTAATGTAAGAGAACAAACTTACATTTACATTTATCATATCATCCCTCCTCATATCCAAATTTTGATTCAGTTTTCTCATCCATTTCTACTGTCACCATCTTCTCATTGGAAAAAAAATCCTTATAATTTATTAATCTCCATATTATTAGACATTCATTGCAGGGTTGTCTCAACCTATTAATTCTCTATTCTTTGATAAGCTCTATGCTAGTTAGATAGTGAAGGATAGTTTGGTGGATTTTACATTTACTAAGCTAGGAATTTTGTATTTAATATAATCATTCTCTTTGGTTTATTACTGATTTTCCTTTTTACTTTTTATCATGCCTAAAATATTGGTCTTAACTCTGCAAAAATTTACAGGAGATATAATTATGCGATATTTAGTTAGAATGACTTATGTTGATGATTAAACTGTTGTCTTAACATGTTTTATAGATGTACTTAACTCTGTTATCATTGAATTTCAGTGGTTTAAATAATCCAAGTAAAAGATCTAATCCACTTCATTATTTACAAGCAAACAAAGCTCAAATTATTTTCCTTCTAGAAACACACTTTAATTATACATATAATAATGTATGGAATCCCATAGTTATTCAGTTTTGGCACAATCCTCATTTAAAAGCAAGAAAAGACGAATGATTTCATGGAAAAATGCTTTTTCACCATAGATCATTCATAAATATGAGGACCAAGATGACCTCTTAACTCTTGTTGTTATAAAACATAACAGATTACTGGCTTTACTGGTAAATGTGTATTGGTTTCCTGGAATGGGTCAAAATTTAGCTTAAAAGCATATAGACATTCTTAACAAATACAAAGGCATTTTAATGATAGTAGGTGACTTCAACTGTTTATTAGATGAATAAAAAAGCACACACTGCCAGCAGCTGGAATACTCAGTAATTCCACTTATTACATACAAAACAGCGACCAATGGTTAAAATCCACTTTAATGCACGCAATGGCACAAAATAAACAGGATTGAGTGGTTTCTTTCCCTAACCGGGGATTTCATCAGAATCAACATCTCATTTCCTGAACATTTAATTTATACAAAAGACATGATGATGTCACAAATTAATACAAATGAATTTAAACACATCATACAATACAGTAACACATTTGTTTACAAGATTTTAAAGTTTTAGCAAACTATAGTAGTTAAATATGGTTTTACTGTATGATGTGTTTAAATTAATTTAAATTCATTTGTGCATTAAAGTGGATTTTAACCGTTGTTTGCTGTTTTGTATGTAATAAGTGGAATTATTGAATATTCCGGCTGCTGGCAGTGTGTTTTTTTTTATTTTTTAGTTGTTTTTTTCACACTGGTTTGCTCATTTTTCATTATTTATTGAGTTTGTTTATTAGATGATTCAGGTTTTAGTAATGAAAGAAAACTAAGAATTATTTCAACTGCAAAAGTGCTTAAACTGGGTTGAAAATCTTAACTTAAAAGATACATTCACTCTGAGAGACTTCAAATCATTACTCTTTACTCATTATTCCTATAAATATGGTAGACACACTAGAAATGATAGAATAGTAGTATCCCAGGACATAATTTAAAAAATATTTACATTCAATATCATACCCTGTCTTATTTCCAATCACAATGCCCTTATTCTAAAATTCCATACACTCGTTAAAAAAATTACATTATTTAACCAGAATACAGAGATACATGAATATATTATCATATAAAAAGCCATAGCATTTGAAAAATTAAAAGTAGCTCCTTATGCTATGTCTCCTAAACATATGCACAATCTAACTAAAAGATTCAGAATACAATCAAAAAGCAATAACATCTTAGAATAAAAGATAATAACAATAAGTCATACATAGACATTGGGACATTCTTGATGTTTTCAGACTTCTTCACATATCTCTAAATCAAAAAAAATCTGAAAATGAGGACATTGACCGAAATTTACATCTTGTTTTGTCCTTTTTTAAAAGATGTCCTTAAAACTAAAAGAAACTTTACACAAGGATATTACTTTTAAAGAGATCTTGGACAAAATCAAATACTTTAAACCCCTGAAACTGTAATTAAAGTTCATACACACGACATAATTCCCCCATGAAAATATTCAACTCTGTTCTTCATACAGACTCATATCACTTCTAAACAATTTTTATAAAATTTCATGTCTGCCCTTTCAGATAGATTAAAAAAACAATATCACAAATCATTAATGTAAATCAAACAGTATCAGTATATCAAAGACAAACTCATAATGATATTAAAAGGTTATTAACCCTTATATATTTTGTAAATAAAAATGAGGAAGTTCTTCTTATTAGTCTAGATACTGAAAAAGCCTTTGATCTTTAAATTTGAATTATTTACTAAAAGTCATAGAATCACTTGATTTTCCATTTTAATGAATTTCCCTAATTAAAATATTTACAAAAATACCAAAGCTTATGTTAAATTAGGGTCTTTCACATCTGAATCCATTTTCCTGACTAAGGGTACTAAACAGGGTTATCTCTGTACTCCTATTTTATTTGTTATAGCCACTGACATTATAGCAATTTTAATTTGCAATAATGCAAATATCAAAGGTATAGGAATTTAGGAAAAGTATTCCAAAATTATGCTTTTTTCGATGATGTACTAATAACACATCCCGACTCAAGATCAACTCTAAAAGGCTTAGATTTTATCATAAAGCTATTTCAGTCATACTTAGGTCTATACTTATTAATCTAGGTTTATACTTATAAGTATGAAAGGAAACAGAAAACTACAAACACACACACACACACACACACACACACACACACACACACACACACACACACACACACACACACACACACACACATGCACACACACACAGAGGTAAACAAGTCCCTTTCTTCAAATATTTAGGAATAAAGATAATCAATACTGTTGAAGGAATAAGAACTACAAATTAAAAAACATTTTAAGCATAATCTCAAGTCTAACTAATAAATGGAATGAAACTAATATACTTTTATGATAGATTACAATTAATAAAATGATACTATTCATTAAGCTATTATATATAATTCAAGCTTTAACCTTGTATCCTAAGGACAAGCTTTAACCTTACATCCTGATAAGTCCTTTACTAAATACATTAGTAAACAATAACTAAAATGCATATGTTTTCTAAACAAACCTAGGGCAGCCCTACATCATCATACTAAACCTTGGAAATTAGGAGGTGTTAACTTTTCTGATGTAGATACCTATGTTAAAGCAACATTTTTTTTAAAACTATCCTAAATTGGATTGAGCCTAATTATAACTCAGGTTGGAAAACCTTACAGTTCAACCTTAGTACTAATGATGACTTAACTGGAAATAGCAGTAGAAATCAAAGTAATATTTTGGGCATTATCTTTGCTACAACAAACAATATAATTCTTCCTATTTGTCATCCTTTTCTTTTATGAACCACATCTTAAATTATGTTAGAAATATTGTACTCAGCAAAAAATACTTGAAACTTTGGTCTGACACTATCTTTCCATTTAGTATAACCAGATCTTTCTTTAATAAAGCCTGCAAACTTAAACTTGACTTCTGAGAGACCAAATGCTTTTCTTGCTGGTATGAATGTTTTAAAGATCTAAAAGTAAAAAATGTTTAACAGCTTATAAATGATAATGATTTGAATCCTCAAGATTGGTTACTTTTACAGAATATTAAAATACAAGCTCAAGACAAATGTTTATTTCTTACACATTCATATAAGAAAGAAAACCCTAAACTAATTCAATTTTTCTCTGAAATGCTATATAGAAAATCTAAGGTAGAATATCTTATCTGTAAATTATATAAAATTCTGATAGCGTACAACACTAATTTAAATAAAAAAATGGATACATATAACACTGGATCATAATGCTTTACTTAATCAAGAACAGAAATCCTAAATATTAAATGTTATTAAATACATATATTGATCTCAACACTGTTATATATTTATTTGAAAATGTATATACATATCTTTCTTTACTCCAAATTGAATGGTTAAAATAACTAAAAACAGCAACATTAAATGTTGGAGGTATACCAAGATTTGTAATGCTGATTGGTTGCATATACTTTCTGACTGTCCTTTTTTGAAACATTTTCAGAATTCCATAGAAAATTTCATTACAGCTTTATGGTTTGATTATTTTTCATTAACTAGGTTTTCAGCTAATTTTAATATAAATGGTAATCACAAGTTTAATAATGAGAATCTCTCCCTGATCTGGACCACTTTGGCAGTGGCAAGAAAAGGTACCACTAAGCACTGGAGATCAATTTCACCTCCATCCTTTGAAAAATGCTTATCCTCCTTAAAAGAAGTAGCCTTGACTGAGACTAAAATAAAGACTTGTCAAAAATCCTTGGACAAAACCATTATATTTAATTAATTTATTTCAGCAGAACTCTTCCTCTTGAATTTGTTTCTCAAATGTTTATTATTTATATAACATATATTGCTGCTTACTATACTGAACTTTATTTTCTGGAGTACCACAATTTGTTTCTGTTAATATCTCACAGGCATGTTATGCATATTGTGTGTGTGCGTGTGTGTGTGTGTATAAATATATATATATATATATATATATATATATATATATATATATATATATGTTGTGCCTTTCGGCTTTTCCCGGTTAGGGGTCGCCACAGCATATATATATATATATATATATATATATATATATATATATATATATATATATATATATTTACATATATATATTCCCTCAGAAATAAAGGTTATTTTCTTTCTCCTCTTTCTTCTGCCTCTTCATTTAACCAATTAATAAACATTTTTCAAAGTGATTACATTGAAGTAAGCATCAATATCATAAATACATTAGAAATAAAGGAGGAATTTGTTGATTTTAATAACTCAAGGTAATATCTTTTATAGCCAAGCATGTTAAAAATAACATTTGTACATCTTATTAGGGATGCCAACATTTCCCAAATTCAGGCTTCATTTAACAATGATATATCCAAACCAGAGATGAAATTCAGGGCCTGAATGGAGTGATGGAATCAGCAGTAGAAGGGCAGTGGTATTCCTAGAACTGAATCACCCTTGAGGATTACTAAGTACCTTTAGGTGGCAGACCCTATTTTTACAAAATCTCACTAAGACAACACTGATATACAGACTGTATTTTATATATCATAGAGAAAGGCAGGCCAACAAGTAAAAAAGAAGATTGTATGCATGAGTCCCAAAATAAAAAATGTCTGCTCCTGGTGTTAGTATTATTACCAAGACTGGAAAAAAGCAGTGTAAGATTCTCAGAACATGGAAGCATCCCTACTATATACCACACTGCTGGTGACAATCCTGTAGTAGGAAAAACAAGCAGTCCACAAAAATGATAGGTCATGCAAAAGTCACAGAAACCAAAAAAAGTGTACTGGTGAGGATAGGAAAGTGTGTATTAATTGCTTCTATTATGTAACAAGTCTAGAATTTCCAAAGAGAGAATATTTAGCAAGAATAAGAAAGAACATAGAGGAAAGAAAAATAATTGTGTAATAGAAATTTAAAGCTGTAAATAAAAATGGAACGTCTGTAATAGAGCAAGTCAGATCAAAACAATATTTAGATAAAGAAACATCATATCATGATCTGGAAAGAGATGTGATTGATGAAGTGTGACAAGAAAAAGAACAAAACTCAAATGCTATTGAAATACATAAAAGGAAGTGAGGACTTGGGGTAGGGGATATGATATGGTGTAATATTTGTACAGAAGAGAAAGCTGTACTAATCAATGCAGCTCCAAAACTAATTGAGGATACATACAGACAATGATATCCAGACATGCTCAATTTTATAAAGGAAAGAATAAGGACACAAAAGGGGAAGGTGTTGAAAAGTAAAACCTTTAATGAGACTGAAATGCAACAAAACAGAAATGGGAGTAGTAGACCAAATGAGAAGTGAAGGGTTTAGTGCAGACACTCTGAAGCAGCTATATCACAACATGATGAGTCAATGAATCCCTGCAAGATGGTACAACAGATGGAGAGAGAGGAACCAGGGACACTTGTATAGAGGATATGCCATGAAGTAAAATTCTGGAACCTACTGCAGGAGACTCACTTAAAAGTCCAGTTACAATTGCACAACAAAGGACAGAATAGAAAGTGAAGAGGAAATATAATGCTCTTGGTCCATAAGAGAATGACATGAGGGTAGACCTTGATTTAAAATAAATGAATATAAATATTAAGACAGTTGAAAGAACGAGACTACAAAAAGTGAATAAAACCCAGGATGTTAGAAGACTGGTAAACAGATAAAAACTGTAATTGGGACTATTAAGACAGATCTGTGTGATATAATATAAATAAACAGAATATAATACTCTGCTGCTAAACTTATATCCGATAAAGTATTATCACAAAAATCAGAGTGAAAAGGAGAGGAAAGTAATAAGCGGAATGGTAGCATGGAAGCATTGAATACAGAGAACTATAAAACAATTAAGACAAAAAGTATCATTATTAAAATACAGAAAATGGAAAAGATAATAAAAAAATAAGAATAGACAGATGTGTTAAAAGCAACACACACCAAAATAGAGCAGGACTTTTCATACATTGTTTCAAATAATAAACTAAAAGTATCAGCACAAGCAGAAAATGTGGAAGGTATACATACAAATATAAAAACACAGAACATGCAATTTAATGAAGACCCAAACAGTTGTGTAAAGAATTGGGAAACAAAAGAAAAGTAATAGTAGCACCACCTAAAAAGAATAAATTAGTACATTTTGGATATGTATTTATGAAGATCCTGTTGAATACAACAGGATCAACAATTGAGAAAAGCAAATCTTGTTAGTTTCTACAGCCCCTTTGGTTTCTGTTGTTGACATGTATGTGTAAGTGATCTATTGCTTTCTATAGACTATAGCAAAGATACATTCAAACAATATGAATGTAATTTTCCCTGCCATAATTCTCTGGAAAGATACTTCTTCTAGATCTAGAATGCTACTTTCTGTGTTTTGTTTGACTTATAATGAATGAGAGGAAACACTGATGCATACAGAACAGAGACTTGTACATTTACACTTGGGATACTGGAGAATCAGTTTTCCTAGACATGGTTTACAGTTCTGCTATTTATTTTTCCTGCAAATGCACTTAAAAAGATTCTGTTAGTTCATTTTATAAATAAAGTCTTTATTCACTTCTGTGAATATATAACATCACAGAAAACAAAAAGGCATTACTAAACTTTAAGAGAATGTGAAGTTTCACATCTAAGTGAATATTTCAAATTCCGTTCATTCCTGCCAATCCAATAATTCATCACAATAGCTCACCTCTTGGAAATCCTTCCTGACTCGCTTATGTTTTCTGGAATTTCATCTGTTTGTCTGGGTAACTTGTAATGTAATTTGACCTTTTTTAACACTTTAGATATGTTTGGTATGATTAGAGAGGGTCTCATCAGTCATGTTTAAAGTCAAGAATGATAAGTTGTTAACTGAATGCTATTATGAGACATGTTCAGGGTTCAAACATGTTCCATCATCCTTTAGAATAAGAATGTTATCACCTTTTTACTTGTTTTTTTTTTTTAATTGTTAAATGTTTTGTCAGCAGAAATTCAAACTGAGCTTAATCATAAATTGTTTCTTAATAAAAAAAAATGTTTCTGCATATCATCTCAACCTACCCATATTCTCATATAACATAAACGTACTTTATAAACTGCAATTTATCAGTTTACCTGTCTTATAATTATTGCATTACAAAATTGAATCCTGTTTTATAATTTATATTGTAATCATTACATTTTAGCCATTTTAGTTCTAATGCCCTTATCCATACCTTATCCTTTATTTTTTTGCTCATTTAATTATCACTTTGAGATTTATTTATTTACTTATGTCTCTCTTCCACTGTTTTCTATTATTTGATCTATATACTATTCTATTCCTTTTAACAAATCAAATATATTTTTCTTCTGCACTCCTCAAATGTCTGCAGCACTTGTTCTAACAATCCCTTTCTAATTAGATTTGAAAGTCATAATAATAAGTAATAAATAATCTATGAAGCAGAATGTTGCTTCATTTTGTAATGAAATTGCATTGTTGTCTTTTGTGCTCGATTATAATTTCACCACTGTAACTATTTTGCCTCTTTGTCTCATTGAACTGTTCTCTCTTGGTCTCCACTGAAAAGGGCCTCTTGCCCATTTGAATTAACCCAGTAAACAAATGTGAATAAATAAATACATAACTACTTCATCTGTAGTTCTTTCAAATAGTATGCCCCTTTTTGTTAGACCTATACCACGTCACTTGATCTCCATAAGGTTGCAGTACTTTACTGCTCATGGAAACATTTTTGCAGCTCGGATGAAAATGCATAGCAGCAGTTGAGGACTAGTTATTAATTTTAGATTTTCCTGAATATGTTCATTACTTTAATATAATATTCAGAGAACAAAAGTGGTTTGCTCATTAATTTTAATTTTTAGCGAATCTTAACTCATGCACTTTGTGGCATGGGTTAAAAAATAATGTGGTGGATAAAGCTGATTTTCTTGATCCTTCAGTTAAAGATTAACTCCTTTCCTCACAATGAACTTGACTAATAATTGTATTCTATGTGGCAAAATAGAATGGCAAACTGTTGTTAGAATGAAAAGACAGGCATTAGTTTGTGTAAATAAACCATTAGTTTAATTCAAAATGGCACTGAGTACCTGTTTTGTTTGTCAGTCTCTTAACCTAGACATCATTTACAAGAGGCAGATGAGAGTGGATAAATATTCAAGTTGATTGATGCATCTTATGCATACATTTCTTGTTGTGGCAGTTATCACTTTATACTGTTTTTCTCTGCTGAAGGCAGTCAATGAAAGGAGGTAGATGGATTTTATGAAATTCATTTTAGTGCTTTACGCTCAGTGTTAAAGCTTGTGATAAATCTTTTCTAAAATGACATCTGTTTTTTTTACATTAATCTAAGATGATCGGCAAATTGTTTGTAATTGATACAAGTCAGGATTCATAAAAATGTTCTGCATTTTGTGGATAATATGTACATTGCATAACATAAAAGCTGTCTGTGATTCAGAGACCAAACATCTCCTGAATCATAAAGCCTAACTTGCCCATGCTGTAATTTATCTCCCTTCTGGATCTCATTAGCTGAGATGTACAAATAAACCCTTTTCTGATGATCTGTTGTAATTTATTCCCAAATCAGCAGTGGTAGTCTCAGTGTGGATTGTGGGATTCTGGACTCTACAACATTTGTAATCACGAGTATAGCTGAGAGTTAGTTGAGACAGTGTGGGAAGGTGAGTTGGTAGACACTGTAATAGCAGCGATGCCAACATTTAGATAATGTTTAAATGTGATATTTATTTATCTGTTGTTCATTTGTTTGGTGGAAATGCATAAGTAAGCACAACACCTGAGTAAGTGTATAATTTTGATAGTGGGACTTAAAGTGAACGAGTTGGACTTCTAAATTAGGGATCTCTGCAGCAGGGCTATGACTGTAAGTGGGGGAGGTAGGAAAGAAATGTTAAACTTTGGCTACATGTGCTAAGAAAAGTTGCAAAGAAAGAAGCCAGAGGAGTGTTAAATGATGCATTGTTGTAGCAAGGACTGAATATCATGGAGTTGGTTTGTGAAATGGGACATTACTATGCATGCTGAAGGTGAAGCAATTCCTAAGGGGTGAAGAAGTGAGAAAGTACTTGTATTGTGAACACTGAGCAGTATAGAGGCAACTAGTTAAGAACTTGTGCTAGACGCTGAATAATACAGTATATGAGAAGATTTCTGTATACTTTTAGTGGTACAGAGTAAGCCATAAAAGGGGTGAGGAAATGCATCATCATTTCTTTACCAGAAACTGAGCAGTATGGATGGTGGATAAATGTCTGTGTCCTTTCTTTTTCCAGACTGAACAGTTTGTGGAGTGGGGATTTCAGTATGAGTTTTGTGCTGGAAACAGTTCAAAGAGGGTGCAGAAGGGGATTTCTGAGCACAGTCAGCCAGGGACACAGATATCAAAAGAGTTATGTGGCATGTTTTTGGAGCTTTCTGTATGCCACAAGGTTGATATAATTTATTTATTTATTTTTTATTTATTTATTTAAATTTGTTGACCGGGAGTGTGCGACTGGACGTAGGTCCATTTTCAGCGGAGGCTCGGGGAGAAAAGCTCTACCGTAAAATAAACAGACAGTAGTTACATTGGATTACATAGTGATTAACAATTTAACATAGCAATTACTTACAACATATTTACAGATGAAGAACAAAATACATCAGTAGACAACTAGAATCTTTATCTGTGAAGTACATAACAGACATTAACAAATGTTACAATGAGAAGTTCCTGCTGTATAATAAGTACTAGGCTTATGAGCATCTGAGCTTGCTATAATCAAGGTAGTTAGTGGAGTGGAAAGAAAGGTAGTGGTTGGATGGGGTGGATGATGTTAGAGTGGGAGTTGCAAGGCATAGCCGCATGTTTTTAGGTGCGCTTTTAGTAAAGTTTTGAAGTGGGTGCATGATGGTACGGCGGTAATTGTGGGTGGGAGTGAGTTCCATAATTTGGCTATGGCACAAGAGAATAGTGCTTCACCAGCAGAGTTATTGGCTTTAGTGATCTGCAAGTGATTTTTATTGCTGGATCTTAGTGGTCTGGTGGTGCAATAGGGTTGGAGTAGATTCTGGTGGGATGGGGCATTTAGTAGATGGTTTACTAGTTTGTGGGCGAGTGAGAGTTGATACCACTGAAGGAGGTGAGTAAGTTCAAGCCAACCCAGTTCAGCAAGTGAGAGACTTTGATTATTGAGATTATGATACTCACGTGGAGCTGACACAGTTGTTCATTTACATATTGGTTCCTCTTAGCACCAACAGTTATTAGGTGATTCAGAATTATTTGTGTTTCTGTCAGAGGTGAATCTTCAACACAAGAGGGCTTGCCTCTCAACTTCTTAGTGCAAGAAATCTGAACAAGGCCTAAAATAAAGGGGGGTAAAGGCACGAAAATAGGGACAGATTTTAAATATTTGTCTTATAAACTTCAAAAGTTACTAGAGTAACAGGATTTGTTTTGACATTTATTTTATGAAGGATATGGTCTGAAACTTAAATGTATATAATTATATAGTGACTGCAATACTCAGTGATTTTCCAGAGACAACAGATTTTATGAAGACCAGACCAAAAAAAAAAATACATGAGGCTTAAATATGGACTCTTGAGAGGTATTCTAGAGAGACATATAAATATTGCTGATGAAATGAGGATCTGAAATTGTAGATATGAAAGATAATCCACAAATGATGACCGCTTACTGCATAGGTAGCATATAAACTACTTTATTTAACATTTGTTTACCAGGTAAGTCTGTAGGTAAGTCCAACTTGGAACAAGCCAATTTTCAGCAGAGTCCCAGGAAGAAATGCTCCAGGCAGATGTCATTGTAATGTAGGAAGAAACTGGAGCACCCAGAGGAAACCCACATGAACACAGGGAGGACATGCAGACTCCACACAGAAGGCACCCCAGACAAGAATCGAACCAGAGAACCTCTTGCTGTGAGGTGACAACACAAACTGCTTTATCACTGTGTCATCCAAACTGGTGAGGTCCAAACTTGCTGAGAGACACCAGATAAGAGCTCCATTGCTGTTCATTTAGCCACATTCTTTTCTTATTTTTTAATTCTTCTTTATTGAATTTTTGGCAAACTTACATTTATATAAATGTAATCAAACCATTTAAACAAGTAGAAAAAGTATACATCACTTATATTATTCTATACAATATAATCAAATCAGCATTTCATAAACTGTTCAATTCCTGCCTTCCCTTAAACCTCATTCCACCTACAAAACACTTTTCTGCATGTATTTTTTCCCACAATTTTCATTTTTTTCTATGTAATTTACTCTAAACATACCACTTCTTCTTCTTTTGTCTCTGTTAGAAATATTCACTACTTCAAAGGGTGTTTGATTTAGACTTTGTATTCTATTTTCTTTGGTTTCTGTTTTCTACTAATTGCTTTTTTGGCAGCCACTAGAATTAAACTTAAGAAGGCCTTACTATGTCTAGGCAACTCAAATCCTGTATCCCAGGCAAAAAAAAAATTCCTTAGTTACACTCATTTGCTTACCCATTGTTTCTGAAAGAGTACTCTGTAGGGAGTTTTTAAAGTCTGTCAACTCATTACACTGCAAAAACATATGCTCCCAGGTGGGTATATGTCAAAAGGTCAAATGGACAAATTGTTAAACCCCATATGCCTGAGACCATATGTCTGAAAACTCAGTCTGTTGAACTGCTCTGAGTGAGATTGCATTACAGTAGGGATCAGGAAATGTGCCCCTTTTCCCACTGTAGTGTGATCTCGGAGTTGGTATATATAATTAACAGGAGGTGTGGGGGTGCAGGGGGTTTCCCCCTGCAAAAGCATTTTTTTGTTGTTGTTGTATGCAGGTGCTGTTTGAGTTTGACTTTTTTTCAGTGGACTGAACTGTGAATCATATGGTCTTGCCCATATGGGTTTTGACAATTTGTCATTTTAGTCTTTTGACATAGACCTCTCTCATGTACTTATTTCTACCCTATTACACCTCCAACATTTGCCAAACAACTGAGGAAAAAAATCTTTGGAGTATGACTGGGGTATAAAAGTATACAAACACATCTAGGAAAAAAATCCTAAACCTTCTAAATTTTGTTGTATAGTTGGGAGCCATACATTGTTTCTTTGTGAGTTACTTATCTAACCTCTCTTCTGAATCTTTTCTGACCTCCTGTGATTGATTCCTATAGTTAGCAGGCAATATTTTATGAATTATTCCTTTTTTAAAAAACAGCTTCTAGATTCAGCTAAAAACTCAATCAGTACAGGTCTTTCACTTAGGATTCATCTATCCCTTTCCTCTTTGCCTAGACTCTGATATCAGTCTTTGATAGGAAAGGCAATCTCTAGAGTGCGTCCAAATGTCGTCTTGGTCTCTTTCCATTCTATTACGTTTCTGTTTTAATTATTTGTTCCCAGTACCATCCCCTTGCCTATTCTCATACTCCTAATTGCAGTCATCCCTATCGGCATAATCCCTTTCTCCATTCCTGTGTTGGCTTATTTCTTAGTATACTTTCTTATAATTTATGAATATAATATTCCATATGATTGCTGTTATTCTCACTCTTTCCTTATTTCTTGAATGATCCCCCACTTCATCATCATTCCTTTCCACTTTGAATTGAAAATTTATGCTTGTGTTATTTATAAGAGCCTTAACTATATAGCTCTAAAATATCCCTTCAAATGTAGTAATCCTAAACCTCCTTGTTGTATTGGAAGGATCAACTTATCCCATTTGACTTTTGCCCTCTTCCCCTCGCAGATAAAATCCTTCAACTCTTTATTAATTACTATCCACAACTTCTCCTCTGGTTGATAAAAAATATGCCTGACCTGTGTATAAAACTAAGGAACTAATAACATTTTTACAACTTGTATTTTTCTATCCATATCCATAGGCAAGGACTTCCAGTTTCTCCGTTTTTGTATTACCTTTTGTTTCGCCTCTGCTGCATATCATTAGCTGCCATAACAGAATCCCTTTTAGCACATACACCTAAATACTGAATATTTGCTGAACCAATTCATGTGTGGGCACATACTTTACAGCTATAGCATTTGTTTTATCTTAATTCATTTTATATCCCAAAACAACATGGAACTGTCTCACAATGTTTCACAACACTGAGATGTCCAGGTACAAAATAATATCATCTGTGAATAAAGCCAACTTTTCTTGTATATCATACCAATTATATACTTGAATTTCTGACTCGATTTTCATTGCCAATGATTCTAAATATAAAGCAAATAACAAAAGGGAAAGAGGACACCCCTGCCTCTTTCCACCATTCAGACACAACTTATCAGAGAGGAATGCTTCCACTTTGATTTTCACCTCTGATCCCTTATATACCCTCCTAATTAACCTTATTATTGTATCAGGAAATACACATGCTTCCATTGTCCTACTCACTAAATCCCAGCTAAGTCTGTGAAATGTTTCTCTGTATCAAGACCCACTAGCAGCAACAGCCATTTTAGCCATTATAGAGATAACACTTTATAATCAGTGTTTAAAATTGAAATGGGCCTATATGAAACTGGATCTGATGGGTCTTTACCACCATTAGGAATAACAGACTCTACAGCTTTTTTTTTTCCAGGATGTTGGTGGTTCCCCCTTTTAAAATACTGTTAAACAAAACCTTCCAGATCTTTAGAATCTTCTTACCTCCTAGCTTCCAGACTTCCATCAGATTACCATCTATGCCCGGAAGCTTTCCTCCAAATTGGTTATACATCACCATTTTAATCTCATCTCCTCCTATGTTAACTGTTAATTGTTGAGCCTCATCTACCTCTAACCTTGGTATATTTAAGTCTTCAATACATATATTTCCATTTGTGATATTTCTTTGTTTCCCCACTTTTCTCCTTTATACAAATTTTCATAATATTTTTGAAATGTCTGTGTTACCGTTATAGGATTTCTGGTTGTTTTTATTATTATAGGCTCTCTAAGTTTAGCAACAACCATTTCTATTTTTTTTGCCTAAGTTATTGTACCAAAGTCTTTATGCTCTGGAGTTATTATAAAAAAAACAGGTGCTTAACAGCAATATTTCTAAACCCAGGCATATTATCGAGATACTCCCTTATGCTCTCTTTAGCACTCAGTGGTTGTACCTGTTCTTGTTCTGTGAGATTCTCCTTATTCTGTAATACTGTAACCTTTGTCAGCCCCTCTAAATAATTCTTGTTACTTCTTGGCCATATCTCTCTCTCTTTTTGTTTACCCTATTTTAAAACTCCACTTTCGTTTTATCTCACTCAGTGGCTGTAACTTCTGGAATATTTTCTGTCTTTCCTAATAACTCATGAATAATAGCTCGATTGAAATTTCGCTAATACATAGTTGCACACAGGACAACTAGTTTGCATGGACAAGTACTGTCCTCAAAGTTGCAAACTGGATACTCTTGACATTACGTTATATTTTCACTCTGTCTAGTCAATAAAAAGGGCCTGTTGTTGCCATGGATATGAACTTTCCCACTATCTCCGTTACCAGCTTGGTGGATATGGGCATCTTGAGGCAATGTAGAAATTGCCTCATGTTTACTGACAATCAGTTAATTCTCAAACAAACTGATATGGTATGTTTGAGATGTATTTACACAATGTCACTGGAGGCAAAACTCTCACATAAAAGTACTTCTAGTGTCAATAAGGATGTCAATAGTACACACCCTGCACCCATCACACACAATTCAAAGCAGACATATAGACCCACATATGCTGAGGCACTTAATTGTAACTTTCCGAAACCCCAAAGACCTCCTAGATGAAGTACACATAACAAATACTCTTGGCAGTCCTAAATGCACTCTTTCAAAACAACACCCACATCAACATACAGAGTCACATTTCATGGAGCCTCTATTTCTAAGCCCATAAGGCAAGCTACCACATAATCCAACATTCTGGACATTGGAGACTCCATTGTGAGACACACTGATGTCCCTCTTACCAGGCTGAGTAAGGAGAAAGTCACAGCCAATTGCTCATCAAGGGTGAGGATCCACCACATTACACATGCACTCGGGTCATTGGACCACAAATACCAGTATGATTCAGTCATAGTCCATGTGGGTGTAAATGACACAAGACATACCTCCCTAGAGTATATGAAGACAGACATCATGGAGCTCTCAGAGCATGTGTCTCAGGCTGGTATGAGCCTAGCACTGAGCATCATTTTACCTTCTCCAAGGATGATGCCACAATGTGAACAAAGCATGACTCACTTTAACAATTGGCTTAGTGTTAGGGGGTGCAATATTTGTCAGCATGGAAGGAATGGTTAACAGACCACACAACTTTGTTAGAGATGGTCTGCACCTCTCCCCTCTAGGCTTTTGAGTATTAGCTAAAACATTCTTTCCCCATAGTTCCTTTTTTTAGGCAATGCCAAACTGTAAGTAGTTCTGACATAGCAAATCAAAACCAAGAATATTTTACTGCTCAATGCCAGTAGTCTAAAAAAAAAAAAAACTCCATTCACTAGAAGAAGCTCTCTTCAACCTAGAGAATGCTGATGTCTGTGCGGTCACTAAGACATGGTTTAAAGCCATGAAGAGCACACTGGCAGTGCAAGGTTATAATGCCTTCCACACATTTAGACCAGCTACTACACAGATAGGGAATACGGAAGTGTCTTGATTTAAAGTTAAAGTCAAAGTAAACTTTATCATCATTTAGAACTACTCATGTGTAGCCTAAATGAAATTTCGTGCAATGGCTCAATTATTGAGATTACAAAGGAAAGTGAAAAAACACATACAAGTAGAGGAATAAACATAACATACAAATATAATGCTACTCCCAAAACATGCAAGAAAGGGCAGAGACTTTACCAACACTCATATACGAAAAAAATACCCTCCCCTGAGTTAAATTAATACCCTATTTAAAGTAATATAAAACACACTACAGACTGAAGAATGCTTAAGTTATTTGTCTAATATTGCACTTGAGTGGGTTAAATAATACTGACTATGGTAATAATAAATAAATATTGCACTTACTTGGAATATGTGTAAGTATATATTGCACAAATAAATAAAAAATGACTTATGTGTCTAGACCCCTGGGGCTAGTGCCCAAGTTCAGAAGTCTAATCACTGTAGGGTAGAAACTGTTACTGAATCTTGTAGTCCTGCAGTGGTTGCTGCGATATCTCCTGCCTGATGCCTGATGCTTAAACAGTCCATGTGCAGGATGCTTGGTGTCCTGTATTATTGTGGTGGCCTTTCGGGATGCTTCTTGCAGAATAAAGATGTTGCATCAATGGAAGCCTGGAACCTGTTACCTTCTCTGCAACCCTCACCCCTCTTTGTAGCACCTTGCTTTCTGTAACTGTGCAGCTTCCAAACCACACTTTGAGGTTGCAGGTGAGGATGCTCTCTATTGCACCTCTATAGAAGGTGAAGAGAATATGAGGAGGAAGCTTATTTTTTTTCAACCTTCTTAAAAAGTAGAGGCATTGGTGTAGTTTCTTGACTAGATGGTTGGTATTTCCCTACCACGAGAGATCCTCTGATATGTGTACTCCCAGGAATTTCATACTCTTAACCCTCTCCACACTCTCATCATCGATCCTGAGTGCTGGGTGGTTTGTTTTCCTTTTCCTGAAGTAAATGACAATCTCTTTGGTCTTGTTTACATTCAGGTCAAGGTTGTTCCCCTCACACCAACTGATGAGGAATGCCATCACCTTTCTGTATGCTCTTTCATCCTCCATTGTGATACGCCCCAAGACTGTGATGCCATCAGCAAACTTGATGACATGGTTGGAATTGTGCTTAGCATAGCAGTCTTGGGTCAGGATGGTGAATAACAGTGGACTAAGAGAACACATCCCTGTGGAACCATGGTGTTAACCGTGATGGACTTTGATGTGCTTTTACCCAAACACACCCTCTGTGGTCCCCTCAATCTGGAAGTCCAGGATCCAGTTATAGAGATGTTTACTGATTACTAAATGTGCCAGTTTTTCTACCAGCTGCATTGGTACCACCACATTAAATGCAGAGCTGAAGTCTATGAACAGCATCCTCACATAGTTGTCTTTACCCCCTAAATGCTCAAGTGAATGTGTAGTGCTACTGATATGGCATCAGCCGTGGATCAGTTAGCTTTGTATGCAAACTGCAGAGGGTCAAAATCAGGAGGTAGGCATGATGAAAGACACTTTTTGATCAGCTGCTCAAAACATTTCATAACAGTGAATGTCAGAGCAACTGGTCTGTAGTCGTTAGGGTTGGAGGGAAAATTTACATTAAAAATAAATATCCCTTAAGGCTGGTCAAACAGGGCAATGCACTTGAGCTACTCAATGTTTAAATCACTATAGACAAAATCCAATGTCACTTCCTTACAAGCTCTAGGTCCCCATCTATGACCCCAGAAACCCATGCCACGTATTTAAACTTATTGCAAACACTCATCATCCAACAAAATACCATATTCATGGGTGACTTTAATTACCCCACTATTAACTGGGAATCCTATATGGCAACAAATGTACAAGCACAAAGATCCCTGGATTTTGTAAACACAAACTCCCTGGGCCAGATTGTCAATACACCAACCAGGGGTGCAACCATAGTGGATCTGGTCCTCACTAATAACGGAGAGTGATGCACATGCACTACTGTAAAGTCTTCCCTTGTAAGGCCAGACCACAAAATGGTCTCCTTTGAAGTAAAAATAAAACCTGAACCTCCAGCTAAACCTGGAGTATTCTGAAACTACTCTAAGGCTAACTTCCTGCTATTAAGTGAAAACCTGGCAAAATTTCAAGTCCCCTTAAACCCAGAGAGCATATGCAGAACTTTTCACAGAAACCCTATACAAGCATGTTAATAGCTTCACAGAGGCAGTCGTATCCACCAGGAAGAAGTACAGAACTAACTCAAAAACAAGCCACCCAGGTGGAATCACAAAATCAATAGGCTGTATAACAGGAGGAAGAAAACCATGGCAGAAATTAAGAGGTGCAGCATCCAGCAGGATAAAAAAGACTCTCATCAAACTAAACAAACAACTCAGAGGAAAAATAAAGTCTACCAAAGACAAATTTGAGTAAAATTTTGCCTCCGAGGCCAAGAACAACCACAAGGCATTCTTTAGCTATGTCTGCAGGCTCAAAGGCAATACACAGTTGTGTGCAGAGCTCATTGTAAACATAGCCACCTTTACTGAGCCAGAAGATATAGCAAACCTAATGGCCAATAAATTCACCTCCAACTTTACCCCTCTCTCACCCTCAACCTTTCCTCAGGAAATACCATCAATACCAGGCATTCTTTAGTTACATCCATAACCTCAAAGGTACAGCCCAGATTTGCACTGAACTCTTAGTTAATGGTACTACTTATATAGAACCTGTGGTTATAGCAAACCTGCTGGTTGACAGGCTCTGTGAAAACTCCACTACCCTGTCCCAGCCACATATACCATAAAGCATCCCTAACACCTGTCCCCCTCCTAGTATCTCTGAGAAGCAGGTCTTAAATGCCCTCTCCAAGGCCATAAACACAGCCTCTGTGGGCCAGACAACATCCCAGGCTGTGTTCTACATGGGTTAAAACAGGAAATAGCATCACCATTAAGCACACTTTTCAATCACAGCCTAAGCACTGGCTTTGTCCCAGCAGAATGGAAAACAGCTACCATCATTCATTTGCACAAAGGGGTGCATCCATGGACCCCTGGAACTATAGACCTATTAGCCTGACCAGCCTTATCTGCAAGGCCATGGAATGAATCATAATGGACCTTATTAACAAAGGTATTGGAAATCTCCAAATGCTTGAACCCACCCAGTTTGGCTTTGTCATGGGTAGATCATGCCTGTTAAACTTGGTGGACTTCTTTGAGACAGTCACAAAAACCCTAGACAAGGGCAAATCTGTGCATACAGCCTACCTAGACTTACCCAAGGCCTTTGACACAATCCCCCACTCAGGCATTATGTATAAACTCACCCAGCTGAGTATCAACCCATATATTGTCAGGTGGATTGCACACTAGCTCACTGGTAGAACTCATACAGTCAAAATAGGGGACTCCACCTCCTCCAGCAGACCTGTAACCAGTGATCTTCCACATAGATTGGTACTGGGACCCCTACTCTTTGGAATCTACTTCTCTGAGGTACAGGCTAAAATTAAAAGACTTTGACTGACAAAGTTTGCTGATGACTGCAAATTGGGAGCAATCATTGAAACCCCTACTGATATCAACATCCTACAAGAAGGTCTTACAGAGACTAATGACTGGTGCCAAAGTTATGCCATAAACGTAATGCAAAAAAGTGCATTATCATCATCTTTGGCAAGGGTGATGTTCCTGCAAACTACCACATCAATAGCAATACCATATTACATAGTCAGTGGTGGGAGATCTGGGCACAAAAGTGGACAGCAACCTTAACTTCAATCACCATGTCTCTGCAGTAGTAAGAGGGGGATTTTATATTGCTCATCTCATAAGGCTTTGCCTCCAGAAAAAAAAGAGGTTAAAACCCCCTTGTACTCTTTCCTTATCAGGCCAATAATAGAGTACAACACTCCCTTTGGTATGTTCCTTTCCAAACCCCTGCAGCAATTGGAGAGACCACAAAGGTTCCTTACAAAGAAAATTCAGGGTCTTCAAGATGTGTCTTATGCAGACATACTGAAATTATTGTCACTCTACTCTGTGTCATACAGACTGCCCACAGGCAAACTGTGCCTTGTATATGGAGCAATCTCTGACCCAGCTTTAATGGAAATGCTGCACATTCGCAAGTCAAATGGCACATGGATCACTTGCTCAAAGGACCTTAACCTGGTATGCGACATCAACAGAACTTCTTGGAGAGACAGATTTGTCTCTCAGAGGTTGCCCCACCTCTGGAACAAGCTTCCTATGCATGTTAAACAAAGCCCCACCTTGGCCCTATTTAAGCACAATTTGGACAATTGGATGGTTAACTGGAAATTCACCCCAAATTTCCACCTGTATCCTCTTGGACAGGGGCAATAGGTGTTGATTTTAGTGTCTGCTTGAACCAGACACCCTTGGGAACATGGGTTGAACTTGGCTAGGCTTGAAAGGTCCCTGGGTCATAAGCCTACTAACCTCCTATGATCCTATATAACTTCCCCTGCTATCACTAGGGAACAGGTCCTTCATGTTCTCTGTAAGGTCAAGAACACTGCATCAATGGGTCCAGGCAATATCCCAGGATGTCTTCTGTATAGCATGAAACATAACCTATCAGGACCTCTGGAATTGCTATTTAACTGTAGCCTCCAAACAGGCTTTGTACCTCATGAATGGAGAACAGCAACAGTCATCCCTATCCACAAAGGTGGGCTATCTATGGACCCTGGAAACTACAGACCCATAAGTCTCACTAATCTTGTATGTAAATCCATGGAAAGAATTATCATGGAAATGATCAATAATGATATAGTAGACCTCCAGACACTGGACCCACCCCAGTTTGGTTTCATCAAAGGCAAGTCATGCCTACTCAACCTGGTGGACCTCACACTGCCTACCCTGACATGGCCAAGGCATTTGACACAATAACCCACTCCAGCATTGTTGACAAACTCAAGAGGTTAGGTACAAATTCGTATGTCATCCAGTGGATACCCAACTGTCTCTTAGACAGGACCCAGGAAAATAGAATTGGGGAGTCCAACTCTACAAAGAGGTCAGACAGAAGAGGAGTCCCTCAGGGATCAGTTCTTGGACCTCTCCTTTTTTGCATTTATTTCTCTGAAGTCAAAGGCAATGTCAATGTCAATGGCCTCTGGCTGACTAAATTTGCAAATCGCAAATTAAGAGCTGTCATTGAATCCCAAACTGACACAAATGTTCTCCAGGAAGAGCTTACACAGACAAACAACTGGTGTTATAGCCATGGACTAAAACTAAATGCCAAGAAATGCATAACAGTATCCTACTGGAAGTCATTCACCCCTGGCAAATATCATATTGGCAACACAACCCTTAGAGTTGATCCAGTAGTCAGGGACTTGGGGTCCTACATAGACAATAACCTAGCCTTTGACTATCATGTGTCTTCAGTAGTTGTTGTTGTGTCTTTCGGCTTATCCTGGTTAGGGGTCGCCACAGCGGAACTCTGGTCCGCTAATGTTTGGTAGTGAATTTTTACATGCCGAGTTACCAGCCCTGACGCACAACCTTCAACGAAGGCAAACCCATTCACGCATGCCTCCACACAGAAGATGCTCTAACTGAGAATCGAATGGGACAACGTCTTCCTGTGAGGCGACAACACTACTGCAGCACCACTACTGTGAGTCATGTGTCTTCAGTAGTAAGGAAATAATTCTATGTTGTGCAATATATAAACAAAGGTATGGCATCTAGGTCCAAGGAAGTCATTGTTCCACTGTATTTAGCATGCATCAGAGCTCTCATTGAGTACAATGCTCCTTTTGGTATGTACCTAACCTGGATAGCCAACAGTTGATATGTCCACAGAGGTTTCTCACTAAAAGAATATAGGGCATAAGTAAAATGTCCTCTGCAGACCGCCTCATGGCCCTATCCCTGTATTCTGTCTCCTACAGACTTTTGAGGGGAGATCTATGCCTGGCATACGGGCCATTGTCAGACCCCACTCTGATGGCCCTACTGCATACCCACAAAATAAACAGCACCAGGATTATTTGTTCTAAAGACTTAAATCTTGCCTGTGATATGAATAGGACCTGTGAAGAGACAGATATGTATCCCAGAGATTACTCCATCTGTATAACAGGCTCCCCATCCATGTGAAGCAGAATTTCTCCCTAACCCAATTCATGTAAAACTTGGACAACTGGATGGGGAACAGGAAATTCTTCCCTGGTTTGGCATCTATGTTTCTAATGGACATAGGCAACCCGTAAATGGTTCATCTCCCAGGCCCTTGCTGGTAAATGTTCCATCTCCCAAGCTCCTGCTTACACTTATTAAGGCTACTACAACTTGTCAGTGATTTGAGATGCATGGCTAGGCTTAAAAAGGCCCTTGTGGTCATTAGCCTAGTAAACATCTATGAACCTATGAGCCTATGAATAATTTCCACTACCCATTCCTTAAATTCCTATCCTTTTAACATATACTTGGGGAAGCGCTAATGTCTCATCTTTACTTCATTACCCTGACTTTTTAGCTTAGTAATTCTTGTCACATGATCTGAAGTATTTGTTGGATACATGTCAAAGTTCTTAATTAAATGCACATGCTCCTTTGAAATATAGTTTCTGTTTAGTCTAGCCCATTTCTTGTACCTTGGGGAATAATATGTAAATTTTCTCTGAGTTCCTACTACTGAATTCACATCTTCCATATCATATATTTTCATAATTTTTTTTCAGATATTTACCTATCTTTTGTTATATTTTTCCTTTTAGGTCCCATATACTTCCTCATTGTTGCAAAGCAAATTCCAGTCCCCATCTATAAGTGATATTCCCTGCTAAAAGCTGATTATTTATCCCAAATTTTTAAAGCTTGATAATAGCAATTTTAGGGGGAATATAAATACATGCCAGCATGATCATCATCACTTACCACTAGCCCCTTGCTTCCACAAATCTGCTATTATTATCTTCTTTCCTTTTCCATCAATACTGGAGCTTTCTAACAATTAATATAAGTATTCCTATTTCCTTTGCCCTGATATTCTGCTGAATATCCATCCTGAACTAGTTTCTTTATCAAGTGCACATGCTTATTTCTTTTCAAATGTGTCTACTGTAGTATTTCTATTTGCACTCTGCATTTCGTAATATAATTAACTATTTTTCCTTTTTGTCTATACCTGTGATACCATTCATATTACAAGATAATATGGAAAGTGTCACCATTATGATAAGAAGATATTCCAACATAATATATGAGACCTTCTTTTTAATGTTTATTTCCAGCTTTGTGATACAAGCACCCACTAATTTTTGGCAAGTTAATCCTTTATACAGCTTTTCCATATCATCAACATTAGAACTTAAGTCACATTTTACAAAATGTTTTGTTTTAGTGAAAATCCTCAAACAAAAAACATGAACACAGCCCCAGAACACCTCCATAATCTGTTCATTTAATGCAAACAAACAAAACTATGTGCATCTTCAAATAATGAAATTTAATTCCCTAATAGGAATATTTTTTTCCAAAATTGGTAGCTGCAAACACAAAATTGAGGTTATACATACAAACATGCATGTTATTGTCTGAACTTCTATTTACACTAATTGGTGTTTGTTCTGTTTTATCTTTAGTACCCCCTGAGTTATGAAAAACAAATTGCATGCTTTCAGAAAGCATCAACTTTTAGTTTTGAAGAAACCAGTGCTCTGACTTTTTATTGCCCTAAAAGTTTGAATCCATGGAAATATAAGAGAAAAAATGTAGCCCTCAGCTGCAGGCTTCCAAAGACAAATGGAAACATTTATTGGTTAAGGAAAACATGTCATTATATTCAGTGTTCTCTTGTTACTTGTTTCCACTTAAAACCTGTTATTAGATTAAGCCAAGGGTTTTAATCTAGGCATTCACTTTTGTAAAAGTAAGAGAAAACATATCCTCATTACATATATAGTGATCTTTATAATTTTACACCCAATTCCCCACTTCAACAACCTAACATTACAGCCTATTAACTTAAACATGCTTTTGTTTTTCATTGTAAAACTTGAATTTCTCAATATTAAAAAAGAAGAAAGAAAGAGAGGAAAAAAATCTGTTTACTTTAGTATCTATCACAAACAAGAATATCTTACAAAGCTTTACTATAATACATGCAGTGTATATCATGAAAAAGTTTCACAGAAATACTGTTTAGAAAAGAAATTGTTTTGCTTACAGTTATCATTTTCCTTCTACTTCCCCTCCCCTCAGTATCCTTCCCAACATTAATGACATAAAGTATGGAAAATGCCTTTCAATACCCCACAAGTTTAACAAAATCAACAAAAGTCCACATTTTCCACATTTTCTTATACAATGCATTTCACAAATGCAATTGATGCTTTGCAATCTCATATTTTTTTGCTAATTTATGTGTTGCTGGTCTTCTTCCTGTTCCTCTCCATCTCCCAACTCCAGATTCTGGTTCAATTCCATTACAAGATACCTCTGATTCTTCTAGTCAACTCCTCTGTTTTTCTCTGTCTCTCAGGTATTTTCCTTTGGAACAGTTGAAAAGGCTTCACTGGCAAGATCTCTATATGTGCTTTATTATTATTAGAATGCAAAACAAGTTCCCCTTCTGCTTGATGGCTCACTTTTTGTTGGACAGACTTTTGTGTTTCCCCCTTAGCCTGCTCTTCATTAAAAATTACTTTGATCCTCTAGGAAAAAAATGTTCTGAAGACAGCTGGGTACAGCAGCTTAAATCTCACACCTGCCACACTACATTGCTGATTGTGGGAATAAATTTCTCTTCTGCCTGGTGTACAGTGAATAATCATTTCCCATAAATACTCTACTGTCTCCAACTTTTAATACTTTGCCATTTTGCCATAGTTTTTTTTGGGGATCAACTATTTCTGCTAGTAGGTTTGTATCTTTACTAATACAGGTTTTGGCTGCTTTCTCATGACCAGATTTGGAGCATATACACTGTGTGCCTTTTTCAATTAACAGTTCCTGCTGTGGAATACCAGTCCAGTTGCTTATTTGTGCTTTCATAAAATGAATACAGTCTGTTCCTTCTAGTTTCTCTAGTACAGCAGAAAATCTCAGATTTTCCCTAGGTGGCTGTCCTTTAATTCTGCTATTTTTGAAACATATTTTTTGAACAGTCTCATACTCATCCAACCTTTTCTTTATTTCAACAACTGTTTTTTTTTTACTTTTATCAGCTCATCCAAATATCTATTTAAAGCTTCTTCCATTTTTTCTAACCTTTTTATTTGATATTCCCATTCAGTGTTTCATTTATTTTAATTAGATTTGAGCACATTTTACTTATTGTTTCATCTAGGTTACTGGAAGTCACCAAAGCTGGAGCTTGAACTGCTTTTTTGCTGAACAGCTGGAGGATTCTTCCCACTCAGTTTTTTCTCTTCAGATTTTGATGATTTTCTTTCAGGCTATCTTAGTTTCTTCATTTCTGGCATCCAGACAGTGTGCTTACTAGGTAGTAACTGAATTTACTAAAAGTGACAAAGTTCCTGGCCCTTCTTTTTCAGTTTCTTTTTTCACACTGGGAGAGCTGACGATAAGCTGTTAATTAGTGTGCAGCCATCTTGGAAAGTCCTAGTCACATTATTTTCTGAAGTATATACAATGAATCAGGGGCGGCTCGTGGCATCGGGCTGCCAGACTGCAGCCCCCTCAAATTAAAAAAGAAAACAAAAAAAAAATATTTTTTTAAATTTTCGCGGACGCGCAGTAGTCCTGACTACCGTCGGGCTATGCGCATGCTCAAGGCAGTCCGGCAGGACACAAGGAGACGTCTGTGCACAGACACGCTGAGAGGATACAACACATCGGACTGCAGCAGCAACAGCCAGAACACTCTCGGGAGGGAGCTTGGGATCTCGTCGTCGGGAAGGAGCTTTACTGGGATCTCGTGGGTCTTTGTGAGTATTGCACGGGCAGGATATGGTATGGAGAACAGACAGGTAAGTCTATGGTGCATATTACTTTATGTGTTGGTGCTTGGAACTGGAGTTGTGTATGTGTTAGCTGGTGCTTGGAACTGGTTGAGGGGTGTATGTGTTAGCTGGTGCTTGGAACTCTGTGTGTGTGTGTGTGTAAATGCCCCTGGAGCTTATGGTGGTGTGGTAGGGAATACCTCAGGCTTGAACCCTGTACCCTGCATGCAGGTGTTAAAGACTTGAGTTCCCTACCCACCACCATTTGTAAAAAAATTGCAGATTTTTGCCTCATATTTGATCTGAGCTGTTCCTCATAATATCTGTGGTTTGTAAATATTGCAATGCTTGATATTTGATGGTGTAGTAGTAGCATTGTTGCCTCACAGCTGCAGGTTCTCAGGTTTGATTCTTGGCTGGGGTTCCTTCTTTGTGGGGTCCGTATCTTCTCCCTGTGTTTGTGTGGGTTTGCTTTTGTGTCCTCCCATGTTACAAAGACATGTCTGCATTATTTCTTCCTGGGCCTCTGCTGAAAATTGTTTTTTTGTTCCAAGTCAGACTGTCCTGATTAACAAATGTTAAATAAAATTGACAGGCATTTGAATTTCAGAGTTCAGGTTTCTGAATGTTTAATTCCTTGCAGATTTGATGGTGCAGTGGTATTATTGTTGCCTCACAGCTATAGGATTTCTGGTTTGATTCTTGGTTGGGGTGGCTTCTGTGTGGAGTCTGCATCTCCTGTTTGTGTGGATTTCCTCTGGTGCCCTGCCATTTTACAAAGATGTGTCTGCAGTATTAATCCCTGCGTCTCTGCTGAAAATTGTTTTTGTTCTGCCCGCAGTAAAATTGACCGGCATTTGAATTTCAGACTTCAGGTTTCTGAATGTTTAATTCCTTGCAGATTTGATGGTGCAGTGGTAGTATTGTTGCCTCACAGCTATAGGTTTTCTGGTTTGATTCTTGGTTGGGGTGGCTTCTGTGTGGAGTCTGCATCTCCTCCCTGTGTTTGTGTGGATTTCCTCTGGTGCCCTGCCATTTTACAAAGACATGTCTGCAGTATTAATTCCTGCGTCTCTTCTGAAAATTGTTTTTGTTCTGTCCGCAGTAAAATTGACCGGCATTTGAATTTCAGACTTCAGGTTTGTGAATGTTTAATTCCTTGCAGATTTCATGGTGCAGTGGTAGTATTGTTGCCTCACAGCTATAGGTTTTCTGGTTTGATTCTTGGTTGGGGTGGCTTCTGTGTGGAGTCTGCATCTCCTCCCTGTGTTTGTGTGGATTTCCTCTGGTGCCCTGCCATTTTACAAAGACGTGTCTGCAGTATTAATTCCTGCGTCTCTGCTGAAAATTGTTTATGTTCTGTCCGCAGTAAAATTGACCGGCATTTGAATTTCAGACTTCAGGTTTCTGAATGTTTAATTTCTTGCAGATTTGATGGTGCAGTGGTAGTATTGTTGCCTCACAGCTATAGGTTTTCTGGTTTGATTCTTGGTTGGGGTGGCTTCTGTGTGGAGTCTGCATCTCCTCCTTGTGTTTGTGTGGATTTCCTCTGGTGCCCTGCCATTTTACAAAGACGTGTCTGCAGTATTAATCCCTGCGTCTCTGCTGAAAATTGTTTTTGTTCTGTCCGCAGTAAAATTGACCGGCATTTGAATTTCAAACTTCATATTCTTCAGAATACATAGTAGCACAACCTTTTTTTCTAGCAATTTTCTAAGTTTATAAGATGAATATTTTAAATTTGTCCCTATTTTTGGGACTGTATTCCCCCATTATTGGCTTCGTCCAGGTTTTTGTGCTAAGGTTGACAGCTATGGCAAGAACTGAATTCACTGAATATGGACTGTAGAATTGTGCATATTTACTGATAAAGGTGCACTGTAGAATTGTGCATATTTACTGATAATGGTGGACTGTAGAATTGTGCGTATTTACTAATAATGGTGGACTGTGGAATTGTGCATATTTACTAATAATGGTGGACTGTGGAAGTCTGAGTAGACTCTTTTATGATAAATGTTCTCAACTGGGCAGTTTTGCCATTATGGGTGCATATGTTTTGTTTCATTGCTTACTGGAAAAATGTTCAAAACAAATTTAAAACACCCTCTAACAAGTGTACTGTATTGTACAAGGAATATAATTTTTAGTACAATGAGGAAGGTGTATCAAAGAACACATGTATGTTTCATATGCAAGGGGCCTATGATTCGAAAACAGCCCAAAATTAATCTTTATCTGCCACTGGCAAAATGTATTTTCTTTGAATGTGGGTTTCAATGCTGTTTCAATGAATGTGAGTTTCAAGGGCAGAGAAGTTTTAATGCTAAGTTTTCATTGTGAGACTGCATTGCTTTGTTTAACAGATGACTTAATGTTTGTGCTGTAAAATACAAAATAAAACTTTCAAATGAAGTCCAATCATTGAAGTAAAGCAGTATGCACATTAGTGTTTATGGTAAATGGAGTGAAATAGCCAAGTAATGGTTAATTGGAATGGCTGCAGAGGCTCCAGTTCAACCATTATTTTGTCAGGGGGCAGCAAACTCAGACAGGCCCAGCTGAACTATACCTCCCAACTGTCCAGATTTTCAAAGAATGAATAGATTTTTGCTTCTTATTTTTGGTTTGTTGTTCATAAAATTTGTAGTTTTAATTCCTAAATGATTTGCCAGAAGTCACTAAATAATAAGTTTCAGACTTCATAACCTTCATAAAAATGCATGTTAAAGTAAGAGCCGTTCTATCAACTGTCTCAATTTATACAAGAGCAATTTTAGTACTGTTTATATGTGCCCCCAATATATTTGGCCTTGTTCAGATTTACTGCATTAACAGGTTGAGAGGTACATGCAAATAAATTGCTTTATAGAATTAGGCATAGCCAACCTCTCAACTGTCCCCAATTTTTGGCTCAAAATGTTGCTCTTCCCCCTAATAATCCCTCTGCAAAATAGCAATTTTGGAAGAAAACATGGAGGGTTTACAATTAAGAAATAACTGTAATAATCAAAGTTATAGATTACTTGAAATGCATGTAGATTCTTTTATTTTGTCAGCTGCTCAAGGTAGCAGTACTAATATTAAAGTGTCCCTTCTTTGACAGGTAGAAGCTGTATTGTGTGTCTATTTTATATTTTTGCATCACATTTTTTTGTCCATTTTTCATAAAATTGTGTTTTTTGGCAAATTAGTGACAAATCACTAAAGACTGAAGTTAGAAAATGACAGACATTTGAGTTTCAGATTTTATACCCTTCAGAATATTCATACTAATGCAAGACCTATTCTATTATCTTTCTAAGTTTATTAGAGCAATATTTAAAAATTGTCCTTATTGTTGTGCCTTTGTCCCACTTCTGTGTATGGCTTTGTCCAGATTTCTTGCTCTTGAGGTTGAGAGGTATGACAAATGTGTCAGGGCCATCACAGTCAGCCAGAGAGATTTCAAATTGTGACATGCTTGTTGCACCCCACTCCCCATGTAGTGACTCTGGATGTGTCCAAGCAAGGCAAGGAGTAGTTGTATCTACCTTGGATGGGGAGGACACACTGCATAAGTACTACAGTGGCTTTTCATCTGTCCTTGATTTTGCAGAATGGTCTGGTTTCTGTCATATTTTTGTACTGTTGATTTATGCTTATTACTCAGATTTATGCTTATTACTCAAAGTGCCTGTTGCTCTGTGTTTAAGTAGCAATGCTTTAATGACCATAAGGTAAGCTTGTCTGACATCGTAAGATGCAAGTAAGCTTTAATAAGCATACTGTTAAAGAATTGCCAACATTGAAAGCCTTTCTGTTGTTGCCATGCAGAGAATACTTGACTAGATAATGTATAAGCCTTGGGTATTAAAGGACAGGATTCCATTATTTTAAAAAGCTCATTACACTTGTTGGAGACTTCCAGTCATCTCTACAGACTTTACCCGTAAACTAAACAGAATGCCAATCATGTGTGGTCCATAACCTGTACAGTAATCCTTTAAGCAATGTATCTTGAGCTTGTTTCTTGTTTGCTTTTCATTTTTACTTTTATCATGTTTGCCCCATGAAACAAGTTCAGGCAGCAGGTCTTTTTGGATAAGAAACATTTTTACAAGTGGGGGCATCACATAGATTTCTACTTTCAGCATGTTGCTTGGTACTTTAATAAAGCTGAATATATTATAATTAGAACTGCAGTGCAAGGAGAAGTGGTTTGAGTTGAGTGCTTCTGGTTTTTCTTATACTTGATTTTGACTGGCATTCCAGTAATGTATTTAATAGTAATTTATTTTTTCATGCCTCACAACCTTTTGTTTCCATCTAGATATTAAGTAAGCTGTCATGCAGCCAATGCATTGAAATATTTTTATTCTTCTACACTTATTTTTGTCTTGATTGGAATTTCATAATGATGGTTTGCCACCCAGGGCAGCGTATTTAATTAAAGTTAGTTTTTTGTGGTTTTGTGCATAGCTCCTCCCCTTTATGGTTGACCACACCCCTTCCCTTTGACCCCACCCATTCAGCGTCTCCTGCAGCCCCCCTGTGATTTGAAGTCACCAGCCGCCACTGCAATGAATATTTGCAATTCTTTTCTGATTTTGGAAGGTCTTCGGAGATTCTGATCTATTGCCTACCTTTCTTTTGCTATTTTTTACACTTGCTACATTTGTGTATGCTAAATTAGTATAAGACATTTTTACAAAAATGTATTTTTTACTTCAGTTTTGCTGAGCTACATGTATTGAAATACATGCCTCTTGATTTAGCAGGCAAACTGCATAAACATGTGAAACCTGACACACATACACATATACATATTATCTCATGCACATGTGCATACCCTTTCATAATAGTCTAAATCAAAGGTCACCACTGTCATAGATGAAAGAGCATTGCAACTCTTAGAACTTTCCTAGGACAAGTTATATCAATCATTCCATTCAACTGTCATTCACAAAATGTGCACACTTGTATTCATTTCAACAATGTGTGAACACAACACCACACATAGTGCCATTATAAAAAATCATACCTGGATACTATTCACCTGAACAAGGTATGATCATTCCACCATGTGCATCAATGATTTTACATAATACAGTTTATAAACTTTACTTTTGACCACGAGTACATTTTCCATCCTGTCTGTCATATAAATGGTTCATGCCTACTAGTTATGTATCGGTAGAAATGATGAACCGGTGTTATTTCATATTTGATAAAATAACAAGCTCCTTCTGGGTCTCTGTGCCATCCTAAGATATATTGTCATCAGTTCCCCTGTTCTTTTCTTACCTTCTATGAGGCTGAGATGACACAATCACCAGAGGGAAGTTATGAGAGTGATAGCCTGAGAGTACCTTGGCTGTACTATTACCTTACCTTCTTTTTTCATGCTGTGTGAAGCAGACATGACACATTCACCAAAGGGGTGGTGCTAAATTAAGGAATGCTGCTTAAAAAATTGAAAAAGTTGTCCAGAAACCATTTACCTGGTTTACGTTCTGCTCATGTTCATCTGAAATATGTGCTGAGAGCGTCACTACTGAAGAATCAATCCCATCACTTTTTATTTTTGCTTTCTGTTTACTGTACCTCTGGTACACCATGATAGTTAATAAAAGATGGACTAACCACTCAGTTACACAATTGTTTAGTGTTTAACAATAATAGTGGACAGTTTTGCATCCAAAGTATTCGAAGTCTAAGCCTTGTTGGCACACTATATTTCAGTGTACGGTTTTGCAATAAGGATAAAGTGCACGCTTGCTCTGAAGCTGTTGTTATTGCCTGTATTTGATGCACTAAGCTGACCAGAGATTTCTAAATTGTTGAGCTATTCGAACTGTTGTTTGGATGTTGCTGCTTTATCTTACATTTTGGATTATTTATTAAATATAATTGAATAATACAACATCTTTGGACTTTTATTCCAAAATGTAATTTATGAAACAGCTATGTTGTTTTAAAAATGATGTGATTTAAATGATGCTCAGTTCTGTACAATAATTCATAACTATTTAAAAGTTAGATATAATTCAGACAGACTTCACAATTAACTCTGAAAAACCTTGGCAGGGCATGCTGTATCTAAGTAGGGGTTCAAAGGCTGCTCTTACAAGATGAATTATTAGATTATTTGTAAACAGATTTACGAAACCTGTAATCAAGACAGCCATTTTAAACTATAGTTCTTTAGTATGCTTGCTTATTATGTAATGCTGTTGAGCAAATTCAGTGATTCTTTCTAAATATATATTCTGAATTTCTACCCAAACTGTTATTTATTAATTAATTTATTTATTTATTGTTTGCATTTGTTTACTGGGAAAGTCCACTGCGCCTGAAAGAGCCCATTTTCAGTGAAAGCCAGGGGAGAAAAGCTCCGACAAGAACATAGATACAGAAAAAAATTAAACATTAATTGGTATAGAAGTATTAACAGTGTTACACATAGTGATTACAGTAATATATACAGAATATATACATGAAAGCAGGAATTTAGTTGGTTTGATTATAGTAATATATGCAGAATATATACATAAAAGCAGGAATTTAGTTGGTTGCCAGATGAATTCAATCAGAGAGGTATAAACAGAGAAATATTAATCAGCATTATTGTACCAGTATCGACAAGTGATAAAAAAATAATAATTATGGAGAAAATATCATCAGTGAGTAATAGCAAAAAGCAGAGGAGTTTAGTTATCCTATAAGGAGAAGGAAGAGGTTAGGGTATAGAGCAGGTACATAGCCAGGAAGAGTTGAGACGATTTTTCAGTATTTTTTTGAAGGTTGTGGCACTGCCTGTGTTTTTTATAGAAGGTGGAAGTGAGTTCCATAGTTTGGCGACGGTGAAGGAGTAGAGGAGTTGACCAGCAGGTAAGGCGGGCTTTTTTACTTTTAGAAGTAGATGATTTTCAGATCTTGATTGCCTGCTGGGTTGGTATTGGGTGAGTAGTGTCAAGACAACAGGACAGTCTGTGGGTCTGTAGATTATTTGTGTGCTGTAGTTACTTGGATGAATGAAAGAAGGTGGGGGAGCTCCAGCCAGCCTAATTGTTTCAGTGAATTACAGTGGTGGGATGAGAATTTGGCCTTGGTGGGAAATTTGGCTATTCTGTTGTAACACATATCAAGTTTGGATTTTGTAGAATTTTGGATATTAGTGAGGAGAGAGGGCATCATAAAGGAGCAAGGTTACAAAGGTTTGTCTAGTAGAGAGGCTAAAAAAGTGTTCATGCCTACAAAACATACTGAGCTTTTGGTGTGTTTTTTATGTTATTGTTTATGTGTAGGTCAAAGTTAAGCTTTTCATCTATAATGATGCCTAGTAGTTTAGTGTGTGGGACAACTTGTATAGTGGTATTGTCTTGGGCTTGTATAGTGAAGAGTTTTTTTATCTAGGGGAGTGGTTTTCTTGGGGGTAAAAAGTATTAGTTTTTTTTTTGGATTTAGGGCAAAATTATTGTTATTCAGTAGAGGTGAGGGCATTCTGGGTGATTTGCTGGAGTTCAGAGATGGAATTTGCAGTGCATATTATTGCAGAGTCATCAGCATACTGGATTACTGAGCATTGTGGGAGAGTGGAGTCAAAGTTGTTAATAAAGATGTTAAATAAGAGAGGACCAAGTATGGAGCCTTGGGATACCCCTGTGGAAGTACTGAAGAAGGGAGAGTAAGATCGTTGCCATTTGGTGGATTGCTGCCTATTGGTGAGATAGCTATTGAATCATTGGAGGGTAGGTGGGGAAATGTGGAGGGTGGATAGTTTAGAGAGGAGGATAGTTTGGGAAATACACACACACAAACGACTGTGAGCAAACCAAATGCAGTTGAGGAAGTAGGATGTCCAAAAACACCAAATGATGTAAGTATAACAGCACAGGATTCAAATAATGCGAATAGCTGAAGAAATAGCTACAAAAGCACTGAATCCAAATGTGTTGAATGGTTTAATAAACACACAAAAGCCAAATGGTAAGCGCTTTCGTCCCACCAATACAGAACTTCATGCCAAGAAATGTATTGTTATCCCCTTTGGGAAAAAAACATGTATCCATGAATTACCATATAGGTGGCAGTACACTAAACACAGAAAGTGTGATAAGAGACTTAGGGACACAGGTGGACAGTGGTCTCACCTTCGATAACCACATCGCCACAACAGTCAGGAAATCCTTCTATGTGGCACACCTCATCACGAAGGGCTTTTCATCCAGAAAAAAGGAGGTCATTGTCCCACTGTACTCATCCCTCATTAGACCCATTATAGAATACAATGCCCCATTTGGTATGTACCTCTCAAGACATCTGCAACAACTGGAAAGGCCTCAGAAATACCTCACTAAAAGAATCACAGGCCTAAAGCAGATGCCCTATGCTGACCGCCTTAAAAAACTCCAGCTATACTCTGTCGCATATCGTCTACTCAGAGGCGATCTCTGCTTAACATACAAGGCCATGTCAAACCCAGAGCTGTTGGACATGCTACACTTAAAGAAATCCCAATTCCTCAGAGCTACACGCTCCAGGGATCTAAACCTTGTCATCACAATAAACAAAACATGTTGGAGGGATAGGTTCCTGACCCAGAGACTCCCCAGACTCTGGAATAGATTGCCCATACATGTCAAGCAGAGTGCCTCTTTGGACCTCTTCAAGTGGAACCTTGACGATTGGATGGGAGAAAGGAAATTCACCCCAGGGATCACGTCAGTCGCCCTGCTAGACAGGGGTCCAGGAAAGTAAATAATGTGGGAAGAAATATTCAGGGAATTGTTATGGCTAGGCTTGTATAGGCCCTAGGGCTGATAGCCTAGTACTAACCTATGAACCTATGAACCTATGAACCTGTTGGCAAATCGCTACATATATCAGACATCTACTTTGACAATTAAGCCTTATTAATTAATTAAGAATTAAGAGGTTATTTATTGTTATTTATTTCTGAGAATTTGATTATTAGCTTTGTACAGGTTTTTAAATGTTTTATCATCCCAGTTTGTATAACACAGCTCTGTCTGTTCCAAAAGCTGCTTTCAATATTATGTATAGAAAATAATGTTTTTCCTGCTGTTAGTATTATAGGGAATTTATCATTAATTTCAGCTTTTTAAATAATATGAACATATACCTTTTAAAATTAATTAATTGTTTAATTAGTGTAAGTCATGTGACAAAAGTGCATATTAAACAAGTGGTTCAGTGTGTTTTTTTGTATTCTGAAGAAATCAATGCTGACAGCTGACAAAAGCGCTAAATAAAGGTTTCTGTTTTGTCTGTGAGCCGTATTACTCTTTCTTATTTTATTTATTCAGTTTATTGTTGTTTTCTTTGTGTTTACAGTCATGGAAGTGGAGCAGGAAGAGCAAGTGGCGAGGGTGGAAACTAGTGGAGGTTCTTTACTTGAACTGAATAATTCTATTGTGAACCTCACAGCACTGATTGAGGTGTTGATCAAACAGCAATCTGTGAATGGAAAAGGACCTAATCCAGGTCCAACAACGTTTGGGCTTACAAATACCATCAATTCATCAGGTTTCACTGAAAATCATGGCTCGCAAGCATTTTCTTTACCTCCTGGGCAGGGCAGCCCAGTAACCATAGTGAACTCGCAATCCGGGCTTACTATTGGCTGGGGAGCAGCAGGAGGCGGTTCTAGGACTGTCAATCAATCTGACGGCCAACAAGGAGACATGCAAACTCCATTTTCTTACACTGAATGGATTCATCAGGGCAATGGCGCAGACGTTCTTGAAGGAAGTAACAGTCAGGTTAATTATGGAACATTAGACCAGCAGATTTATAACTCTGAGCAAGAAGTACTGAAGCTACACAAATTGCAGGTTGAAAACAGCTACCTAAGAGAATGTCTACGGAGAGAACGAGTACCTAAGGGCCTTTGAACATGGAAGTTTCCTACAGGCTTGGACCATGGATCTGAACTTTATGAGGACTTGGTTACCATGTTTAATAGAAATGTCTGCGAACTACTTGAATTACTGGTAAGGGACAATGATAGGAAAATAAATGTACTTAAAAGATCATGTTGATGCTTTGAATAGTAGAATAACAGCTGATTTATGTTTTAATTCAAAAATTAATGAGTACAGAGCTGTTTATGTCAACATAGACAAGGTTATTTTATCTATTAAGAACAAGAAAGTAAAAAACCTTAACAGAGGCAGTGTTGACTATGATAGAGGTACTGCATATCCTTTACCTAGTAATTTTAATAGGGGCACTAACCAAAATGTGTATGAAAATGTTATACCTGATGTTGAAGAGGTTAATGATGAATCTGTTGGAATTTTTAACAATGAACAGGAGCCCCCTTTAGGAGAACCTCTGAGAAGGTCCGAGCGCCTTCTCAAACAGAGGCAGCAAATGGAACAGAGGGAGGGGAGGCAGTATTACCACAATTACAACAACAATACACAGAGAATGGACCCTATGAATCACCAGGAATTTCACCCACAGAGAGGGAGAGCCCAATGGGGCAGGGAAACGAGGGGTTCCATGAGGGAGATAGACAGGGACAATGAAGTAAATCACGATGTTAACAGCATCATTACTAATGTAAGAAGAGATTTTAAAATATACAACTTGAGTTCAGCTACCATTACACAGGAATGGGCAGAACTTTTTCAAAGAGGTTTGAATTTTGTCCCTGTGAAGAGAACAAAAGTTGAAAATTGCATTCTTGAATTTAAGGTTTTTGTAAGGAAACTTAATCTCAGGCTTTATTTTGATAATAACATACAGTTTGGGACAGTTGAATTGTGCAAGAAAACAAGCACATTCAACCCACCCCTGCACCCCATATTACAGATTTACGAGTCTTTGTACATCACAGATTAGGGAGACTTTTTTGAAAAATACCACATTTATTAATAACCTTACTCATGATGAACAAAGTCTATTGTCTAACATTGTGGGCAACAAAAATATCAGGTTAATGAAACCTGACAAGGGGAGAGGTTTGGTAGCTATGGATCAAAAGGTCTATACTCAAAAAATGCTTTTACATCTATATAGTGATACCTACGAAGAAACTTCTATCAATCAACTTAATATAGCATATAGACATATAGACATAACACTCATAGACCTATTACTTGACAATCAAATAACACTTGCTGAGTTAAACTATATGCAACAAGAAAGCCCACGTACCCCTACAATCTTCAGTATATGTAAGATCCATAAGTCTACCACTGATCTCCCATTAAGGCCCATAGTGGATGCCAAGGCATCAAAGACATTTTCTATGGCTAAGTATATAGACTTAAACCTGAAGGATTTATTAAAACAATTCCCAGATATATTACAGGACTCATGGGACTGTCTTAAGAAAATTCAACAGGATATGTACAACGAACATCTTATATTTGTCACAATTGATGTCCATGACTTATTTACAGTTATTCCACATGAGGAGGGTATCAGTATGTTTTATGATTTTCTTTGCAAGCATTCTGGTTTTACACATTCCAGAATATTGATGTTCCAAACAGTTATGGATATGATACTTAACAATAACTTAATTCTCATTGAGGGGCAATATTTTAAACAAATGATAGGGGTGGACATGGGGGCATTATGTGCTCCCCTGTTTGCTAATATTGTCCTAGCTGAATGGGAAGCTTCCAAGATTTTCACATCCGAACTATTTAAATACTATAAATTCTATGGACGTTATTTGGATGACATCCTTATTTTTATGGGGAGGGACTCAGGAGTTATTGCATGAATTCTTTGAATTCTTAAATAAAAGTACACAGTTTCTACAGTTCACAGTGGACATTAATGATGACCGTATACATTTCTTGGACATCATTATCAGGAAGGATAAAGTCAATCACAGGTTTACCTCCACGTTATACAGGAAGCCAACCTACTCCAATACATTGTTGCACTTTTCCAGTGCTCACCCAATGCACCAAAAGAGATCTTTGGTGAAGGGGAGGGAGTTAGGTTGGCAAGGATGGTCAATGAAGAGGAATTCTTTCTAAAGGAAATAGGAATTTTAGACAATATGCTACTAGGAAGAGGGTATCCCATATACTTTCTAGAACCCATACTTCAGGAAGTCATCACAAAGAGAAAGCAAGGCCATTTTTTACCCATATTGGGGAGGGTGCATAACAACAATAGCAGTGGTAGGGCCATATTGGGGGGAGTACATAACAATAGCAGTGGTAGGGCCATATTGGGGGGGGTACATAACAACAATAGCAGTGGTAGGGTAGACATACCACATATTACCAAGAATTCTTTTCAACACTCTATGGTTCTTACTTTTAGTCCACTTTTTGGTAACAATCAAAGAAATTTTAAATCATAACTGGGTACTTTTTGACATGGAACAGCAATATAAAAATAAATTAGGTGACTATCCGGTAGTAGTATATAAGAAAGAGAAGTCAATAAAAAACTTGCTTGAAACTAATGTAACCAATGCAAACAAAGGCAAGATGGTGAAATGTGCACATTGTAATCAATGTCCATACATTTTGGAGAATGAGTCTCTGTACATTAGGGGTTTTGATAAGGTAGTCCTGAAGCAAAGGCTTAATTGTCAAAGTAGGTGTCTGCTATATATAGCGATTTGCCAACAGTGCTATCGTTTCTACATAGGGAAGACTATTAATAGCCTCAATAAGCGAGTTTACCAACATTTATATGATATTAAAAAAAACAATCTCAAGAATGCATTATACAAACACATAAGAGAACACCCTGGTCAACAGTTTAAATTCAGTGCCCTTGAACAGATAGGAAACAATGACAGGGGGGGTCCTTCTGACATTTTTGTAGAGTATTGAGAATTAATGTGGCAGCTTAAGTGCAATGCAACATACCCCCCTGTGCTTAATGAAACTGTTTCCATTTCTAGCTATCTCAAGTTAAAAGCTGAATTTCATATGTAAATAAAAATGTAATTTTATTAAGGACATTTTAAGCTAATAGATTGTGAAAGAATTAAGAGGTTATTTATTGTTATTTATTTCTGAGAATTTGATTATTAGCTTTGTACAGGTTTTTATATATTTTATCATTCCAGTTTGCATAACACAGCTCTGTCTGTTCCAAAAGCTGCTTTCAATGTTATGTATAGAAAGTTTTTCCTGCTGTTAGTTGTTGTTGTTCTTCTTTCGGCTTTTCCTGGTTAGGGGTCACCACAGCAGAACTCCGGTCCGCTAATAACTGGCAGTAGATTTTTATGGTGCTGAGGTGCCAGCCCGACGCCCAACCTTCAATGAAGGCACACCCAGAGAATTTATCATTAATTTCAGTTTTTTAAATAAAATGAACATACACCTTTAAAAATTGATTGTTTAATTAGTGTAAGTCATGTGACAAAAGTGTATATTTAACAAGTGGTTCAGTGTGCTTTTTTGTATTCTGAAGATGTCAATGCTGACAGCTGACAAAAGCGCTAAATAAAGGTTTCTGGTTTCAGTCTGTGAGCCGTATTGCTCTTTCTTATTTTATTTATTCAGTTTATTGTTGTTTTGTTTGTGTTTTCAGTCATGGAAGAGAGGGGTGAGAGAACTGCTATGGGCCAAACGTTTGTGGTGTCTATGTTGGTGCTGCCTTTGTGTAAGGGAAGAATGAATGCTTTTTTCCAGATGTCCGGGACAAGGGGAACAAGCTATAGAGTTTGCAACTAGCTGCAGGAAGTGTGGGACTAGATTGTCAGGGGCCAGAGTACAGGGTTTTTGCTTAAGTAAAAGTAATTTTTATTGTGGAGGTGGGTACGGGGGAGAATATTAGGTTGGAGTCGAGAGTAGGATTGTTTTCTGGGATGATTTGGTCATCAGCTATCTTGCTGGTGGTGGTGTTAACTGCAGGAAAGGTGGAGGTTAGGTTAGCTATGGTGTCAATGAAGTAAGAATTGAAGAGGGTGGCAAGCTCGGTGGGGGTTTTGTGTGGGTCAGGCGATGGGTTGCTTTGAGAGCCTGGGTGTAATAGTTGGTTAATGGAGGACCAGAATGTTTTGGGATTATCTTTATGTTGGCTTTGTAGGTGGAGGTTATTTGCTTTTTTTATCTCTGGTTATTAGACATTTTGCCTGGTTATGGAGTTGCTTGTATTGTAGTAGAGTTGAGGGGTCTTTGTTTTTCTACCACGATTTCCAGATTTTATCCCTTGTGGACATGACTTCTTTGGTGGATTTTTAGAGCCAGCTTGCGTGATTATTTTATTCATTTTTGGCGTGGAAGCTTGCCTATTTAGGATGTCTAGAAATGTTGAGTTAAAGAATTAAACAGCCTCATTAAGTGGTAGGGATTTGAGGGGTTCCCAATTTACTTTAGCTAAGGTTTCATTAAATATGGATGGTTGGAACTTAGTCAAATTTCTGGTTTATTTGTATCAGTATTGGCCTGGGCTTGGGGTAGATTTACATAGGATATATGCTGAGTAGTGGTCGCTAATGGTATTAGGCAGTATGCCTGCAGTGATTCATAGGTTCATAGGTAGGTACTAGGCTATCGACCCAAGGGCCTAAGTAAGCCTAGCCAACAAGATTCCCTGGCTTATGCCACCCAAGAAAGTTAATTTCCTGTGTCCCTGTCAATCAGAGCCACAGAAGTGATCCCCAGGGTGTATTTCCTATTTTCCATCCACTCATCAAGATTTTTCTTGAAGTGTGCTAATGAGGAATTTTGCTTGACATAGATGGGTAGCTTGTTCCAGAGTATAGTTATTGTGGTGACAAGGTTTAGGTCCCTGGAGCATGTAGCTTGGAGGGATTGGGGTTTCTTTAGGTGTAGCATGTCCAACAGCTCTGGGTTTAACATACCTTTATATGTTAGGCAGAGATCTCAGAGTAGGCGATATGCTACAGAGTAAAGTTGGAGTTTTTTGAAACAGTCAGTGTAGGGCATCTGTTTGAGGCCAGTAATCCTCTTTGTGAGGTGCTTCTGTGGCCTTTCCAGCTGCTGCAGATGTCTTGTGAGGTACATTCCAAAAGGGGCGTTATACTCTATAATGAATCTAATGAGTGTCGGGTAGAGGGGGAACAATGACCTCTTTTTTCCTGGATGAGAACCCTTTTGTGATGAGGTGTGCTATGTAGAAGGATTTCCTGACTACTGTGGTGATGTGATTATCAAAGGAGAGACTACTGTCCACCTGGGTCCCAAGGTCTCTTATCACACATTCGGTATTATGTTTATGTGGTAGTTCATGGGTACAGAGTTTTTACCAAAAGGGATGACAATGCACTTTTTAGCATTGAGCTTGAGGCCATGCCTCTGACACCAGGCATCTGTCTCAGTGAGGCCCTTCTGTAGGATGTCCACATCACTTGGGGACTCGACTATGGCTCCTAGTTTGCAGTCATCTGCAAACTTCATTAGCCAGAGGCCTTCTGTGTTAGCCTGTACTTCAGACAAGTAGATATCAAACAGGAGAGGTCCCAGGACTGAATCCTGTGGTACTCCACTTGTCACTGGTTTGAAGTCAGATTTGGAGTCTGCAGCTTTTACAGTGTGGGTTCTGTCAGTGAGCCAGTTGGCAACCCATCTTGTGACGTAAGGATTTATACCTAGTTTAGTGAGTTTAGCTATAATTCCAGAATGGGGGAATGGTGTTGAAAGCCTTGGCAAGGTCAATATAGGTTGTGTAAACCACCTTACCCTCATCTACGGCTTTGGTGACTGCCTCAAAGAAGTTGATCAGGTTCTGAAGGCATGATCTGCCTTTTGTAAACCCGAACTGGGTGGGGTCCAGAGTTCGGAGGTTACCAATGTCTTTGTTTGAGTTCCATGATGATACATTCCATGGCCTTGCAGACCAGGCTCATCAGGCTAATAGGGCGATAGTTCCCAGAATCAGTGGTGGCATGTGGTGTGGTGTGGGATAACTGTTGCTGAGTGCCATTCAGTGGGCACAAAGCCTGACGTGAGACTATGATTGAACATGATACTTAGGTGGGGAGCCAGTTCGTTCTGAAGTTCATGTAAAATGCAGCCTGAGATGTTGTCCGGTCCCATGGATGCTGTGTTTTTGGTTTTACAGAGTGCAACATTTACCTGCATAGATGTGATTACAGGGACTCTGCATTCTTCTTGTATAGATATGGACCCTTTAGGGGGTGAGAGGGGGGTAAAGTTACCACTGAACCTATCTGCCAGGATGTTGGCAATATCAATTGGTTTTGTAATTTTTGTACCATTGTGCTGTAACTCAGAGCGGATCTGGGTGTTGCCATTAAGAATCTTGAAATAGCTACAGAATGCTTTGTGGTTGCCCTTGGAATCAGTGAAGATTTTGTTTCCGTAGGTAGCTTTGGAGGATCTTATAAGGGATCTCAGCTTCTTATTGAGGCTGACCAGGGAGCTCCTCCACTCATGGGATTTTACTTTCTTTTGCAACAGTTTCTTCCTTCTGTTGTAGAGTTTGTTTATGGCAGGGGTCCACCAGATTGGCTTCCTTTTTTTGAGGATAGCGTCTTGGTTCTGTTTGGGATAGCATGATCCATGCACTCGTGTAAGTGCTTATAGAGTCCATTTGTGTAGGATTCAGCAGTCATAACTGTATTGTCCATCTGCATGGGTGTTGTGAAGTTCGTCACTTCTGTCTTAAGAAGCATGAAGTTGGCTTTGGAGAAATTTTTTACAGTGGTTTCCTTAATGGTGGGTGGGGGCGGGATGCGGATATCTAGGGTGATTAGCTTATGGTCTGATCTGACCAATGAGGAGTTGACTTCAGGTGTGGAACACCAGTCACTCATGTTGGTAATGACTAGGTCTAGGATATTATTGCCCCTGGGAGGGTGTGGATAAGTTGATCCAGGGCACTGGAATTTATGAATTCCAGAAAGTTTTGAGTGAAGGAGTTGGTACATGAGTAGTTTTCCCAGTTAATGGTGGGGTATTTGAAATCGCGCATTATTTGGGTGTTTGGTTGAACCCTAATATTTTCCAGTATATCAAGAAAAGAAGAGTGGGAATAATGGGGCATGGTGGGGGAGCTGTAGCAATCTACAATTTGGATTGCAGTTTTGCCAAGAGTTAGTTGCACTTGGATAACCTTGGATGCATTATGCTGCGCAACTAGCCTGGAGGTGTGGCTATCCTTAATGAATACAGACACACCTCCACCTTTGGTGTTCTGGTCCAGGTTAGATGGCTGAAATGTGTGGTATGAGTTATAGCCTGGTAATGCAGGAGTGTTCTCTAGAGCCTTGAACCAGGTCTCAGTCACTGCACAGATATTGATGGTCTCCATTTTAAGGAGTGTCTCAAGTGAGTGCATTTTGAGATTTAGACTTCTAGCATTGAGTAGCATTACCCTCAGTTTTTGCTTGCCTGTTCCTGTTACAGTGGTGAATTTGTCATTTGAACCTTGCCTAAAAAAGGCACTATAGGGGTGGAAAGACCCTTAGCCAGTATACGGAATCCCAGGGGCGACAGGTGCAGGCCATCTTTGGCAAACCATTGTGGTCTGTCAACCATGTCATCCCAGGCAGACAGATACTGGATCCCCTTAGAATGACACCAGAAGCTTATTGTTGAAGTCAATCATTTTACCTTGTACTGCGGTATCTTTCTGGGTGATGGCTGGATGCTACTCAGGGCTAGGGTCATACCTGCTTGGGCTACAAGATCAGAGAGCTCTTCCATGTCTCTTTTCATGTAATCCAGGGAGGTACGTCTCAGGTAATTCACACCAACATGGACAATGACAGAGTCATATTTGTACTTGTTGTGGAGTGACCTGAGTGCGTGGGTTATGTGGTGGATCCTGGCACCTGACAGGCAGCTGACAGTAATATTCTCCTTGTTTAGCCTGATGAGTGGGACATCAGTGTGCCTGACTATAGAGTCACATATGACTAGTGTGTTGGGTATGTTGTTTTGCCTTATGGGCTGTGGTTTATTGGCACACTGAGTATATGGGCTATTTGTCATTTGGGTTGTGTTGGGGGGTGGAGGTTGCTTACGTTTCTGCTTTGGAGGTCTCTGTTGCTTGAGGAGATTATTATTGAGAGCTTCCACAAATGTTTTTGTGTTTCTATATGTGGATTTTGGTGGTGTAGATTTAGTGAGACTATGTGATGAGTGTGGTGTGGTGCAAGTGTTTACCTTCTTCTCTTGACTGTCAAGTTCAGTCTTGGTTGGAGAGAGCTTCACCTCCAGTTTGACTAGATAAGTGCATCTCTCACAGGTTGTGGTGTTGGGTGGTAGGAGGAGAGGGTTGTCTGTGTACATGAGGCAATTTCTACATTGCCCCAAGATGCCCAGATTCATCAGATAGACAAGAGAGAACACTGGGAGCTGACCCTTGTACATGCCTGAATAAAAAACTACTTTCTCTAGACAAGTGAGGAAAGTGAGTGTAAGAGCTGTTTTTCTCTAAGCAAGTGAGGAAAGTGAGTACAAAAACTGTTTCTTCTATGTAAAGAGGAAGGTTGAGTGCTGTAGTAATTTGTAGCTTATTTAGTGCTAGCAACAAGTTCTGAACAAGTGCTGAGCACGAATAAGCAAATTCAAGTGCTAAAACTAACACTCTGTACCTGGATCTTGTGGCAGATAGGCTACCTAGTGCTTACCACTCCCAATGATAAGCTAGAATGCTTCCCTCCAACAAAAAAAGGCTTGGGGGCTCAGAAGCTTACAAACAGTCCTGGATACAGCAAATCTGTATCTGGACCAGGGCTGGCCTTAGCTGAAATGGCACCCTAGGCGAAGTACTGCTTTGGTGCCCCTTAAGCCCCACCCACACCATACTCAAGGAACACCCGTATTTGAGCCATGCCCACAGATGGGTCACTCCCACAAAATCCATTCCTGTTCTTTCAATGTTTAAATGCATGAAAAATCAGACATACTGTAACAAACACCTTGTAGTCTAACGTGGTTGCATAGGGTGACCATCCCCATGACCCAGCACTAGGTGCATTGGCTGGAGCAGTCTAAGGTGGTTGCAGAGGGTGACCATCGCCATGACCCAGCACTAGGTACATTGGCCAGAGCAGTCTAAGGCAGCTGCAGAGGCTACACATGCTGCACCACACCTGAATCTGCAGAAATAGGAGACAAAACTAGGATTATAATTTTACATGCTAGTCAGTAACATACTGTGTGTACACCTCACCACCTGTTGGAGCTGTTCATGCAAACCTCCTTGTCACCTATGCTATTGTACAATGCAGTAGTCATTAGTCTCCCTCACCTCCCATTGGTGCTGCAGCTCAGGGTGAAACCTGTGCAGGTCACTATATTGATGCTTTTTCACTGCTTACCAGAGCAGGTGATTCCAATGGCATCACTCACCTCCCTGGTAAACTGGTGTCAAGCATCAGTTTCATATAATGGGCCATCACAATAACCCAGCAGGTTCTCCTGATAATCCATGTATAGTTTATACAGGAAAATGTTTGTCTCCTGGATGAAGCAGGCAGGAGTCCTGCTGAACCAAGCACCTGAAGAGGTCCTGTCCACTCAGCAAGTCAGAACAAGGAGAAAAAATGATAGCTCCAGGTGCACAACAACATAGCATAGACAATATACAGCATGAACATCCTGGCAGCAAGGGTAACCTTTGGAAAGTATCTAACACAGACAGTTGGCTCTATGGGCTTCCCAATGAATGTGCATGGGCATAGTGTGCACGTAACATACTAGTCTTGGAATGTGCATGGGCATAGTGTGCACGTGACATACTAGTCTTGGAATGAGCATGGGCATAGTGTGCATGTGACATACTAGTCTTGGAATGAGCATGGGCATAGTGTGCACGTGACATACTAGTCTTGGAACGAGCATGGGCATAGTGTGCACGTGACATACTAATCTTGGAATGAGCATGGGCATAGTGTGCACGTGACATACTAGTCTTGGAATGAGCATGGGCATAGTGTGCACGTGACATACTAGTCTTGGAATGAGCATGGGCATAGTGTGCACGTGACATACTAGTCTTGGAATGTGCATGGGCATAGTGTGCACGTGACATACTAGTCTTGGAATGAGCATGGGCATAGTGTGCACGTGACATACTAGTCTTGGAATGAGCATGGGCATAGTGTGCACGTGACATACTAGTCTTGGAATGTGCATGGGCATAGTGTGCACGTGACATACTAGTCTTGGAATGTGCATGGGCATAGTGTGCACGTGACATACTAGTCTTGGAATGTGCATGGGCATAGTGTGCACGTGACATACTAGTCTTGGAATGAGCATGGGCAGGCGTGGTAACACTGATGGTAACTAAAATAGAGTATAAAGAGGTGAACAGTGGTAGCCTCTGTGGTATATATCCATCTCTCCAAAACATTCAGTTTAGATACCTGGACTGAGTATTTCTGATGCCATTTGACTTGTTGATGTTCAGTAGGTCCATCTGTAACTTAACCCATTACAGACTTGTGATGCCTCCAGGCATTTTTGAGTTACATCTTACTGATGCCTCTAGGTGTCTAACACTGGTTGTTCATATTTGCATTAATATTCCAAAACCATGCTATACACAGTGTAATAAAATATTTTATCTTAAAGCTTACGTGATGGCAAATACAATTGTATTTATGTTTTTCTCTGTCTAATACAGCTAAAGAGACACTGAATATTAGTTGTATACTATTTATTTGTATTGTAATTGTTTTCTAAACATATCAACATTCAAGTGACACAGACAGAACTACTAAACCTCATACAAAGGCACACAGTTGAAGAAAATGCAGCTGGCAGCATGTGCCTTGTCTGTTTTCTCATATACAGCAAGCTGCTTATATAACATTACAAAAAAGTTCATCTTTACTGTGTTTATTGTAGCTTAAAAAGCCACTTTAGACCTAGAGTCAAATGATTGCTACCACTATGTAGAGCACTTTGTGCTAACTAATGTGCCATTTACAGTTTTCTAGAAACATATATGTTCCACAGATAAGAACATTTGTTTGAACTGTGAGGCAATAACTTCATTGTTTAAAGGCTTAGGCCACAGGCCACACCCATTAGAAGTTAAAAGTACAAACTCAAAAGAGCTCCCCTGGGGGTAAATGAGATAATCATTGTTGTAATTGCAAAGTCCCCTTGCTTGTCTATTCTCCTACGAGTTAATACTGTTAGCTTACACATTTATGTATGAGTATTTGTAGAGCCTCTGCTTTTGTGAGCAAATGGAGGACAAATAGGAATGGGTCTTTCGTGGTTCAAAAAGTGAGAGATGGGTCACCTAGGAGTATCTGGTAGGCTACTGGGTATAAACAGAGTTGCTGTAATCTATAGGGGTAGTTGAAGGATTTCAGGCGTTTAATTTTTTTATCTAAAAATTGGTAAGATGACTTATATGAATGCTGAAGGTATTACCCTGAAAGTAACAGGGTCAGGTAGAAGTACTACTTCTGTGTTACTCACTTACTCCACAGCTTGTCTGAATCTTTCAGTGTAATGTAATTTCCATGTTTACCAGGAGTAGTTTCTGCCTCTGATGATGCTTCATCAGACATTCAGTGATTCCTCAGCACAATGAAGGTAGACATCAGTGCTGCAGATACCATACTATATTCAGGTAAGATTTCCCAGCAGAACTGCCTTGGGAGTGTTGCTGTTTATATGGTACAATATGTGGCTATACTATGGAGACATTCAACTCTTAGTATGTGGATGATTAAGCTATGGTTCTGTCAGGCCTTAATCCCTCTCAAATGACCTGAGTCATAGAGTACGTGCTGTGTAAACCTGAATACATCCGGCCTTTTTTATATTCTTTTTTCCTGCTTTCTGTTCTTGTTGACAATCACCCTCTGCCTCTCTGATCATGCCCATGCATTTCCTATCACTGAGGCATAAAATGGTCAAACAAGGTGTCTTTTTGCAAGTGGCCCTGAAGGATTTTCTGATTTCTGGTTCTAGCCTCACCCTTGGTGGTTGACATTATGCGTTTGCGCATTGGCAAGGGCCTGCAACATCTTCCTGTCTGTATACACGTGCTCCCCATACCTCCATTATGAAGACTACCAAGCAAAAAAGACTTGAAAGTCAAACTACTCGTGGGCAGCCTATAACACTGTATTCCATACATGTGTAGGTGCTGACACTGCAGCAGGCCAAAGTGTTTCACTCCCATTCAGGACAAGTGAGCACATGCTGGCCATTCACTCACTCTGTCACTGGTGCCTTCAGCATCAGGGTTGTTAGTTAATCCTATATACTCTGCTTCCTGAGGCTGTGACTTGTATTAATATAACTTAAACTTTGCCCCAAGTTTGATATGACATGCTTGGTTAAAGGACTTTACACACACACACACACACACACACACACACACACACACACACACACACACACACACACACACACACACACACACACACACACACACACCTTACCTCAGCCTGCATAAAAACGGAGCTTCCTTCAAGACCAGTGCAGCCTGCATAAAAACGGAGCTTCCCTTCCAGACCAGCGCAGCCATTAAATTTGTCTGCTAATTTTGTTTGCTATACCTACAGAGTCTGAGTGGGTAGTGAAATTTTGGATAAGTCTACAAAACTGCTAGGTGTTATTTCTTAGTTAATGTAACCACAGAAGGACTTATAATTATTACTGTTTTTAACGTTTTTTTTCTGAAGCTACCTTAAGTCTACTGCACAAAGCATAAAGTGTTCTACTGTGACATTTAAATAAAGCCCCAAAATAATTCACATACATTCTGGTCTACCCTAAAAATACTCTTGAACTCGGTCAACAATCAATGCCAATCCCATTAGTGGCTAACATTCAAGATAGTATAGCTACACAATTTAATTAATTCTTTAGTACCACAATACTTTCTCTTTCCAGAAACACCTGCAACTCCCCGCTACCTCTCTCTACTCTCCCTACTCCTCCTAAAGAAACTAAGGATGCTTTTTACTTCAAGCCCGTCCAAACTAACACCATAAAAAAGCTATTTGGTAAACTTAAACCAACCAGTCCTGGCTGCATATCACACACTCTGCATAAGAAAATGGAACCACACACACACACACACACACACACACACACACACACACACACACACACACACACACACACACACACACACACACAGACACACACACACACACACACTCCTTACCTCAGCCTACATAAAAATGGAGCTTCCTTTCTGCGCACTTTTGTGTTTGACTGTTAGCGTACAATGCACGCATGGGTTCTATAAGTCTTACTGCTGTAAAAGTGTGGGGGGGGGCATGCTCCCTCCCCCTCGCTCCATGGTTCCGGTGCCCATGCGTGGTTGGTGAATCGTGCTTTTAATTACGGAAGTGGGGGAGTGTGCAATGCTACAGCTGAAATGTGGAGAGAAGTAAAGTTTAAGTTAACTCAATTTTTCTCCCTTTATGATGCCGGCTTTTATGGCGTCCTAGGCAGTCGCTTAGTTCGCCTATGCCTAAGGCCGGCCGTGATCTGGACTAGACTAGTTACAGGAAAGGTGGGAAACAAGTGCAAACATGGGCTTTTAAACCAGAAAATTGAAAGAGATGGAAAAACTGCCCAAACGGCCAATAAACTACAATTTCTGGGCCAGAAACCACACTTGTGGTAGATAGGTTACCTAGTGCTTACCACTCCCACTGATAAGCTAGAAGGCTTCCCTCCAGCACAGAAAGGCTTGGGGGGCTCAGAAGCTTACAAGCAGTCCTGGATATAGCAAATCTGTATCTGGACTACACTAGTTACAGGGAAAGGCAGGAAACAAGCTTAGAATTTTTTATTTTTTTTTGGAAAGGGAGAAAGGAGAAACAGAAGCTAATTAAAAATTAAGGACCTAAGTGGCTTGCCCTTCACAAATGTTCTCTCTGTATTAGGTAGAGTGAGCTAGTGACACTTGACTGGAATAGAGCTGGGATAGAGCTGAACAGATGGGACTGGTAGGAGTGTCTGAAGTCAAAATATGATCTCACTGTACTCAGTTGACTGAGCAAATGAGATAGACCCAGGAGGAGTGTTCAAACACAAATTTACAGGAGAGGCGGGCAATTCCAAAGTCACCAAGATTAATACCCGAACAGGAACAGGGAGGGAGGGCAGGATAATAACTGCAGAGAGAGAGAGAGAGAGAGAGAGAGAGAGAGACCACAGTATTCTACGAAACAATTAAATAGAAAAATAAATAACTAGAGAGAGACATAGACCACAATGTTCAATGAAACAATTAAATAGAAAAATAAAATGCAGTACAATCTTTAACACTGCAAGTTTGTACTTAACTCAGTAGTAATGCAGTTGATTTTAGGTATGTAGCAGAAGCCAAACAACTCAGATATTGAGCAGTAATAAATTCAAAGATATGTGAATAACACTTATAAATACAGAGAAACCCTCTAGGTTAAGAGTTTAACACTGAATATCAATGAAGTGAAACACAATAGCCCCCACTTACTACAGAGAGAGAGAGAGAGAGAGAGAGAGAGAGAGAGAGAGAGAGAGAGAACACAGTATTCTATGAAACAAATAGAAAAATAAATACAGAGAGACACAGACCACAATATTCAATCAAACAATTAAATAGACAGAAAAATAAAATAGCGGTGATATTGTTAGTGTAGGACATTAATATCCAGTCTATTGTGGAACCCTAATTGTTATTTTTGTGAGGTCTGGTGATGTCTTTAATTAGTTGGTCTAATTAGTTAGTATGTCTTGAATTATTTTAAACCCCCCCCAAAAAAAAAGAAATCCAGAAAAGAAAATGCTGTCTGGATGTCCTTACTTCTTAGTCTTTTATAGCACATTAATTAATAATTTACTTAAAACAGCAGATTGGTTTAACTTGTATCCAGTCTTAACTATGATCACTATAATTACGGAATATTGGTGTGTCGTATTCCAAAAATGAAAGTATTAGAAACAAACAGAAAGCAATAACTCATGAATGATCCATTAAATTAGTTTAATTAATTTAGTGTATATCATAATCTAGCAGTTAGCAGGGAGGATTAAGGTGAACTGTTCAAGAACTACTGCCTGTAATCCAGTGTTTGATTCGCTCTGCCTCCACTTACTTACTGTGTGACTCTAAACAGTCAGTCATTCAAAAAGATGTTGCTCCCAGGCTGAGCATGAAAAAGGTCCATGATGATTAGTGTTCTACCCCAGTTCACAAATTTATTTTTGTTTAGTTACATACATTTATAAACCGGGTAAGTGAACTGGTCCAGGGAACTTATATTGCTACAACACAGGCTATTAACACATGACAATAGTAAATAACTAAAGAATGTGAGAAATAGACTTGCATACCCAGGAATACGGTTATTCACATATAATGGATAAAATGACTGTAAAACAACTGTTGACTATCTTGTAGAAAGCCATTGCAGTGTTTTATTAACTCTCCAGGGAACAATAATATAATTATATTTGTAACTGTAAGGTAAAAAGCATGGCGTATCTGCCTTCTTGTGGAAAAAGTAGTTAGGTAAGATACATTCACAAAATACTTTTAAAAGTATAATTAATTACAGACAAAAAAAATAAACTAGCTATTTTTTTAACATGGCAAGCATTTCAGAAATCTATATACATAAACAGAAATAGCAGTGTAAAAAGATGATTTTATTTCTGACCATTTCTTGCTTATAGCTTATAGAAAGTGTATTGGAAAAAAAACTTTACATAGGTCACTGAGAAAATGTAAGACATTTACATACATCTAGAAAATGGAATGCAGAAGTGAGAACTTCCTGGATAGGAGACACTACTTAATATTTATAGTCAATATTCTAAACACACAGTATGAACCTGGCCACAGAAATGCAGATGATTTCTCTCATGACATTGGTAGGCATAAACTTTGACCCCTTGCTAATAGATGCATGTTTCTTTTATACTGCAGAGTGCTCAGGCCATATGGGAAGATGTGTCACATGATACTATATGAAGCATACTCCTGACGCCTTATTAGCAGCTAATTGCCTGCTTTGCTCTGTGAAGTGCTTTGATATACTGGTAAACTGCACTAATAACTTTGGAAGAAACACACTTTGTTTACTAGCAAATGCATGTTTTACAAGTTACATTTTGCAGTATGTTGAAACACAGATGACAATTGGTCGTGTGAGTATGACATGGCCAACTCTCAAGTGTCACACTTGCATAGCCTTTGTCTATGCTTCATCACTATTTAAGAAACAACAGGTTATAATGGATCTTAGTCTTAAAGGAAAGTTTGGCAACAAGCAATCCTGTTTTGCAATCTACGTAATTACATATCCTTGGAGGCCTTTAATGGATACTTTATAGCAGGGGTGTCCAACCTTTTCAGTTGCAAGGGCCGCATTGAGTCAACAGAAATGGTCTCGGGGCCGCATGTAAAATATATCATTGCAAACGGCAAGTGAAGACAAAAAAAAAAAAAGGTCTCTTACGTAAACTGAAGAGAAAAAAAAAAAAAAAATAACACAGGGTCTCTCACGTAGACTGAAGTGCAAAAGACCCCAGGTACACACGGACTAATACAAACTAAACTAAAGGATTCTGTGATAGGCTAGCTGTCTTCACACACAAACTCTAAGTTACTTAACTAGGCAGTCCCATGCACTTTCTATTGTCAGTCACATAGCAGCTTTATATTTAACTAATGTTATAATAATATGAGTTCACATACAACAACATATCTCATTAGTTTCTTCGAAACTTGCTCAGAGACATAAAGGGTGTGTAGTTAGAATAGTGACCATTCACTCATCCAGTCACATAGCAGACTAATAGTCATATGATTTCACTGACAACACAGTGTGTATGAACAGAGTTTGTAACATCACCACCGTAGAAGTCTGCTTATTGCTATAATTATAATAAATACATTTGCAACATTAATAAAGGAACGTCTGGAAAAATCAAATGATGCTGGTGATACTCTGCTATATGCAACAGCTTTGTAACATTTAGCACTGCAATACACACACACACACACACACACACACACACACACACACACACACACACACACACACACACAATTCATACCAGTAATTCTTACATATTGCAGTCATTAAAACACAAGCTGAAGATGCTGAGGTTGTATTGCAGATTAAATAATTGTGCCAAACACAGTACCTGCAGCCAGTACTTGCTTTTTTTCTATCTTTCTACCACTGCATGCCATTATATTTACTTTTAATGTTGCACAAACATTGTTGGCAGTTTCTCCGTATTTGGCATGTGTTGTAAATATTTTTTTCTCAGAAGTAATTGTGATAACTGTAAATGTGAGTATCCAACCCTATCTACAGGAAACAGCAATGTACTTGAGTGGTTCACTCAGGAACACAGCAGTATTCTGAAGGACTTTAAAAGAAAAAAAGCACACAGTAGAATAGCATTCAAAATGTATGTACTTTTATTGAGCTTTACCATTCATGCTTCATTGTTGCAAAGTAGACATTTATAAGCAGGGTGGTAGGTGCTTGGTTTATTTTAAAGCTCGTAAGAGGACTCTGAACTTCCCCCATACATACACACACACACACACACACACACACACACACACACACACACACACACACACACACACACACACACATACCAAAGCAAATCTTGATTATTTATTGTTCTTGTGCTTCTGTTATTTAGTAAAATACAGATTTCTTGATTGGTATCCTTCCACATTATCCTGACTCCATATAAAATTAACACAAGTTTGTAGGTACATAACATTTTCAGAAACATTTGAGCCTTCCTTGAAACGGGTCTAGGTATCCTTGTGGATTAGAGCAGTGTTGTGCCTTACAGTTACTAGTTAACACTAAGACTAATCTAACGACTTACCTGTTACTGCAGGAGATGTGTAGTGTAGTCAGTGTATATAAATAAAATAAATATTACAATCCCCCTCGCTCTCAGTTCTTTCTTCGCCGCGATCACAATGCTCTTCCTTCACCTGTTGATCATGCATATATCATGTGACGCAAAAAAATGGTGCTTTGGCGCATGCGCATACCAGCGGAAAGACGCTGGCATAAAAAAAAGTGAAACAAGTAATGTGGCGCATGCGCATAAACGTTAAAAGGATGCGAACGAAAAAAAAAGTTTAATTTTTACTTTAAGGGGTACTTAACGGGTTGAGGGCCGCATGGAAGAGCTCGGGTTGGACACACATGCTTTATAGGATCAATGGATTCCTTACAGATACTGCAAGAAAAACTCTACCCACCACCTTCTTACTGCTGACTCTCTTATATGCTGCTCCTATACTAACAAACATAAACAATACTCAAAGAAAGAAACGTGCATCCTGCTGCAATAAAATAGCTAAATTTGCCAACAATCCCCCTCATAAGATCCACCATTGTCTTAACTTAAAGCAATTAACTGGCTTGAACTGCTCAACTACCTACCATATTCACAACTAACTACAGCACACAAACCTCAGTCATTATCCAGAAAAATGCCCTGCACTACAAAACTTATTACTGTCCTACTGTCCAGCACGTGATGTCCACCTTAGTAAAAAATTCTTATTGCTTTCAAGTAAGTCAAATAAGGTTGCAGGAGACTCGATCTACTCCCAATACATTGCTAAAGTCTAGAATAGTTTCCCCAGACAAATAAAACTCTCCATCAAGCCCACTAATTTTAAACCACTGCTTAAACAACATCTTAACCAATTCTGGTCCTGCACATGCTCATCACAAGATTAAGACTTTGTGTTCACCATATGATACTCTCCAAATACTCTCCTTAAAAGAATACTGTCCACCTCTCACTGAAATGACAAAACAATTTTTATTCATAACTGCTGCCTGTACAATCCATGAAGATGCACACAGGCTTTTTCTTTAGTAACGTCCATCTCTGTAAAATCTTAGTATGTATAAATATAACTACTGTTTGTGTATAAATGGAAATGTAACTACTCTGTGTTTAACTGGAACTTAGTATAATGCAATGTAAACAAACTGAGCTTTTCTCTGTGGGCCTCTGCTGAAAATGGTCCTGTTGGACTTTCCCAGCAAACAAAGACAAATAAATAAATATGACATCACACTTGTATGAGTGAGTGTGTTATCTATCTATCTATCTATCTATCTATCTATCTATCTATCTATCTATCTATCTATCTATCTATCTATCTATCTGTGATTCTGTGATACTTAATAGAAACTTAAGTGCACTTAGAAAAATGTTGTTGTGTCTTTCGGCTTTTCCCGGTTAGGGGTCGCCACCGCAGAACTCCGGTCCTCTAATGATTGGCAGTAGATTTTTACATGCCGAGTTGCCGGCCCTGACGCACAACCTTCAACGAAGGTACACCCATTCATGCATGTCTCCACACAAGACGCACTAGCTGAGAATCGAACAGGACAATGTCTTAACTGTGAGGCGACAACGCTACTGCAGCACCACCACCACCACCGCAGTATATAAGTGCATTTAGAAAAATAATAGCAAATAATACAAGTCATGCAGCTATTAATCCTCTTGTATTTCCACCAGCTCTATAAGTCCATAAATAAACTATTTACATAGTAAGGCTAGGATCCTTTTATGGGCATGTATGTGTGTGTATTATATAATCACATATACAGTTTGGAATGGTTACAACACACACACACACACACACACACACACACACACACACACACACACACACACACACACACACGCATTATACAGCTAAACATGTGCATTTACTTGTCTGTTAATTTTGATACTCTTTAGCCATAAACAAAATGAGAAAGAAATAGGAAATTATAGTTTATAACAGTTAAATACAGAAACACATGTACGTGCGCATGAGTGTGCACGCACACACACACACACACACACACACACACATATATATATATATATATATATATATATATATATATATATATATATATATAATATATATATATATATATATATATATATATATATATATATATATATATATATATATATATATATATATATATATATATATATATATATATACATACATATACACAAGCAGTCTCTCCTTGTCTTTCTCCTCTCATTTCTGCCTCTTTTTCTCTTTCTCTCTCTTGATATAGACACACACACACACACACACACACACACACACACACACACACACACACACACACACACACACACACACACACTCGCACACACAAAAATGCATGTGCATATTCAAATGCATATCTCTACAGATACATTGTCTTATGTGGACTGCCCTACACAGTCCTGATGAGAAATTCCCAGAGTGTAAGTAGACAGCAAAAAAAAAAAAAGAAAAAGAAAAAAAAGATAAATAACAAAATGCTGAATGCTGTTTCCCATAGGAAATAATTGCTGATGTGGTTTCTAAGTGTGCACTGGCAATGAGTTACTTTTTTTGGGAAATTTCTCCCTTCTTTCAGTTAGAGCCACCATGGAGCTGGTACATATAAGTTCAAGGGGTGCAGGAGGCTTGCTTCCCTGCAAAAAAACAAGAAAAAATGTGTATTTTACCCTCATGGCTTTTGGGCATTCTTTTTTTCCTATTCTTTTAAACGATGACTTCTAAGAAGTCATCATTTCGTAGTAGAACTGACTATTTGTTTACATGTATTGAAATTTATCTGAGATTGTTAAATTGCATTTTACACTTTCCTTTCATATCTTTTATTTTTTTTTTTGTATTTATTTATTTTAATATACTCAGTAGTCTCAGTATCTGGTAATGGTGAGGGGGTTAGATATTGGGGAGAATTCAATAAAGCCTACATGGAGTGATTTTCCATGTAGGAATAGTGGCATGGAGTTTACATGGAAGTAAGCAGCCATGTGATCCAGTAAACAGAGTAGAGGGGTGTGCACGAGCATGCAGACATGGAAGTGTCCATGGCATGCAAATCACATCATAAGCAGGTGAAGTATATGCAAATGAGGGTGCTGGTGTGATCCAGAAAGCAGATAGGCAGTCTTGCAGACCCCATGTTGGTGTCCAAATTGTACATGGAAAATATACGTGTACAAAAAAATAAAAATGGAACAGGGGCTGTAAAAGATGATTTAGAAGCTTATGAATTGCATAATAGGCATAGTTATGTGCAAAACTATGCCATGTGTGTCCAAAAAGTCATGCAAAATAATGAAATAAATATATTTTTTAATACCCACATTACATTTGCGCAGCACACTGCGGTGGTGGTGCAGCGGTAGCATTGTCGCCTCACAGTAAGATGTTGTCCTGTTCAATTCTTAGCTAATGCGTCTTCTGTTTGGAGACATGTGTGAATGGGTGTACCTTCGTTGAAGGTTGTGCATCAGGGCTGGCAACTCACATGTAAAAATCTACTGCCAATCATTAGCGGACCGGAGTTCCGCTGTGGTGACCCCTAACCGGGAAAAGCCGAAAGATACAACAACATTACATTTACGCAGCGAGCCACAGTGTGAAAACATGTTATGCAAAAAAAATATATTAAAAAGTATAAAAACTAAAAATAAGAAATATGTGAGGATAACTGCATGCAGTATGTACAATGGTAGATTTCAGTGGTTGCTAAGGAGGTAGGCCCTGGAATAGTGAAGTATCCAGGTTGTGTGCACGGATCTGTATGTAAATGTGCTGGGGTTACTGAATAGCAAAATGGGCTACTATGTCCACGGATAAAATCCATGTAGCACCAGAACCATGCTGGTTTCCACAAAAGAGCTATCTGCCATCAGAAGGGGGTGTGTCATATATGTTTAAGCAGATTCAAGCTCAGTGGTGCCCATTTGCGTGGTGCACCACTCAGCTAAGCAGAGAGATGTGGCCAGTGTTGCTAAGGTTTGTTTTAGCTGGTTTGAGCTATGCTAAGTGAGGACATGCAGGTGGGGTGTCCAGACTGCTGAGCATTGTTTATACCTGCAGCGTGGGTTTGCACGCCACCCCACAGTACTTAGCAGGGAAGGCAGTTTAAAAAAAAAGAAAAAAAAAGGAACTTGCCTGGGAAAATACTGATAACCTCTGTTCCACTTACACTGGCCCATTCAAATCGCTCAATGATGCACATGGCAGGTGGAATGCATCATAGTTAGCCAATCACACAGACTGCATCTGCAGCAGAGCACTATAGTATGCATACACCCTACAATCTGATTTTTCCCACTGACTCTGCACTGTTGGAGTGCAGACTTGGGAATTTTAACTGACAGAATGCTAGGGGCTGCTGCTGCTCTGCTACATCTGTATGTGCTAGATGCTGAGGTCAGTGCTGCTGCAGCCCTGCTGCATCTGTATGTGCTAGATGCTGAGGTCAGTGCTGCTGCAGCCCTGCTACATCTGTATGTGTTAGATCTGAGGTCAGTGCTGATGCTGCCCTGCTACATCTGTATGTGTTAGAGGCTGAGGTCAGTGCTGCTGCAGCCCTGCTACATCTGTATGTGTTAGAGGCTGAGGTCAGTGCTGATGCTGCAGCCCTGCTACATCTGTATGTGCTAGAGGCTGAGGTCAGTGCTGATGCTGCCCTGCTACATCTGTATGTGTTAGAGGCTGAGGTCAGTGCTGCTGCAGCCCTGCTACATCTGTATGTGTTAGAGGCTGAGGTCAGTGCTGCTGCAGCCCTGCTACATCTGTATGTGTTAGAGGCTGAGATCAGTGCTGATGCTGCAGCTAACAACAGGCCAAGACTGAGAAGTAGAGGAGTGTTCAGACCCAGGGTAACATTCCAAGAGCTACATGAGCTGGAGATTGCAAAATACTGCAGGGTGGACAGGGACATATTACAAGAACTCACTGAGCTCTGCCACCAACAACTCAGACCCAGAGCAAACAGAGGGAAACCAGTCCCAGTGGAGACAAAGGTATGTGTATCCCTTAGAATACTAGCTACAGGTAATTTTCAAAGACCAACTGAGGACATGATGGGCGTCTCACAGGCATCTGCATTCAGGGTACTCCACCAGTCCCTGGCTGCCATGCAAACACATGCCAGTGAGCACACTTATCTGCCCCACAGCCCTGAGGAGGGGGCCAGCACTATGCATCTCTTGTACCATGTAGTACACTACCTTGAGGTACTGGGTGCCATAGACTGTACTCAGTACACATTAAAGCACCACCTGGTGAGGAGAGTAGAGTCTACATCAACCACAAGGGGTATCACTTCATCAACTGCCAGGTCATGTGCAATGCCCAGGGCATCATCATGAATGTGTGCTGGCAGCCTTGGCAGTTATCACAACTCCCATATTTGCCACACATCACAACTGCACCAGATCTTTGCCAAGGGGGCATCCTGTATGGCCATTTAGCGGGGGATGCTTGCTATGCACTGGAACTGTGGATGACGACCCCCATCAGAAATGCACACAAGCCTACTGAAGAACACCATAATGAGGCACACACACAAACTAGGAACATCATAGAGCATGTGTTTGGGCTGCTCAAGTCA